>NC_052314.1:3694996-3704996 GCF_016432855.1 Salvelinus namaycush | reverse complement strand
CACCTGACTTCACTATGTAACTCTACTGATAATGTGGTATAATTAACCTGATTTCACTATGTAACTCTACTGATAATGTTGTATAATTAACCTGATTTCACTATGTAACTCTATTGATAATGTGGTATAATTAACCTGATTTCACTATGTAACTCTATTGATAATGTGGTATAATTAACCTGATTTCACTATGTAACTATTGATAATGTGGTATAATTAACCTGATTTCACTATGTAACTCTATTGATAATGTGGTATAATTAACCTGATTTCACTATGTAACTCTACTGATAATGTGGTATAATTAACCTGATTTCACTATGTAACTCTACTGATAATGTGATATAATTAACCTGATTTCACTATGTAACTCTGTTGATAATGTGGTATAATTAACCTGATTTCACTATGTAACTCTACTGATAATGTTGTATAATTAACCTGATTTCACTATGTAACTCTGTTGATAATGTGGTATAATTAACCTGATTTCACTATGTAACTCTATTGATAATGTGGTATAATTAACCTGATTTCACTATGTAACTCTATTGACAATGTGGTATAATTAACCTGATTTCACTATGTAACTCTATTGATAATGTGGTATAATTAACCTGATTTCACTATGTAACTCTAATGATAATGTGGTATAATTAACCTGATTTCACTATGTAACTCTGTTGATAATGTGGTATAATTAACCTGATTTCACTATGTAACTCTACTGATAATGTGGTATAATTAACCTGACTTCACTATGTAACTCTATTGATAATGTGGTATAATTAACCTGATTTCACTATGTAACTCTTGTGATAATGTGGTATAATTAACCTGATTTCACTATGTAACTCTATTGACAATGTGGTATAATTAACCTGATTTCACTATGTAACTCTTGTGATAATGTGGTATAATTAACCTGATTTCACTATGTAACTCTTGTGATAATGTGGTATAATTAACCTGATTTCACTATGTAACTCTATTGACAATGTGGTATAATTAACCTGATTTCACTATGTAACTCTTGTGATAATGTGGTATAATTAACCTGATTTCACTATGTAACTCTACTGATAATGTGGTATAATTAACCTGACTTCACTATGTAACTCTATTGATAATGTGGTATAATTAACCTGATTTCACTATGTAACTATGTTGATAATGTGGTATAATTAACCTGATTTCACTATGTAACTCTATTGATAATGTGGTTGAAAGCTTTACTGAACTACTTTTAGTAAACTTTAACCGAAGGCAAGGTGTTTGTAACCATGGAAACTGCTGTGATTCTGTTCATCAGATGTCTTCCTCTAAAGTCACACCCTCTTAGCATTTAAACCACACCCTTGTCTAGTCTAAGCCAACCCTCTTAGTATATAAGCCTCTCCTACTAAGCCTATAAACCACACCCTTGTCTAGTCTAAGCCAACCCTCTTAGTATATAAGCCTCTCCTACTAAGCCTATAAACCACACCCTTGTCTAGTCTAAGCCAACCCTCTTAGTATATAAGCCTCTCCTACTAAACCTATAAACCACACCCTCAAACAGAAACCTATCTGAAAGGTTGCTGGAGCCTTTTCAAACAAAATAGCATGACCTTAACATGGAGGAGACTGTAGTTAACATGGAGGAGACTGTAGTTAACATGGAGGAGACTGTAGTTAACATGGAGGAGCAAGTTGGGCAGAATTTCCCAAACTTGGTCCTGGGGACGCCATGAAGTGCACATTTAAATAATAAAATAATAAATTAATCATCAAGTGTTGATCATTTGATTCAGCTGTGTAGTGCTAGGTCAAAAAATACATAAATAATAAATCAACCATAGAAAAACGACTCGTAAAAAAATCTAAATACATTGTCATACCTGGAGAGAGAGAGGGAAGATATCGGAAGTTAAAATGATTCCATAAAAAATGTAATAACTGGTAAAAACTCCTTGTTCTCCCAGGTAAGTCCCTCCTGTTGACCAATCACTGACAAGGGGGCGTAGACTACGGCTACTGACTTTGGCATAAAAAGAAAAAATGTGGAGTGTCTGAACAACAAAACCCAAAGCCAAAGAAAAACGTCAAAAAATGTAGTCATATTATATACACAAACTCTTCTGAACTGTTTTGGCTGGGTAGCATGCGGACACCTTCGGTCACCTACTAAGCCTATAAGCCACACCCCCAAACACAGACCTCTCTGATAGGTTGCTGGAGCCGAGTCAGACTGAATGGCATGACATTGAACTGGAAGAGACCATAGTGTCCTCATACTCAACTCTGGTCCTCCAAGCCAGTTAAACTGTGTTTTTTCATTGTTACCTTCTCTCTAATCACGGATTGGTTTAGACCTGTGATACCAGGTGGGTGTAATTAATGATCAGGTAGAACAGAGAACCAGCAGGTAATGGACCTCGTAGGGTCAGAGTTCAATACCCCTGACATAGAGGGAGACAATGAAATAATGAAATAACATCTAATGAAACTCAATCAATATTTATTGAAAATTGCTTTTAAAACACATCAATACACTGCACACATGAATTACAATGATAAACCAACAATGAAACTTCCAAACTGAAACTATATCAAAAGCTATTTAAACATTTTCCCTGAGCTTAAAAACAACATTTTAAAATAACTATTGTTATGATTATTATAAGCCAAAATGCACACATGAAAGGCTACAGACGAAAGTAAAAAAGTCAGTAGTACAAAAATATAATAACTCATAAAATCAAAGCTGTAATACCTTGTCCTCCCTGATAAATAATGTTATAGGTCTCACTCTGATGGTATTGATGGCTGGTACAGGTCTCACTCTGATGGTATTGATGGATGGTATAGGTCTCACTCTGCTGGTATTGATGGCTGGTAAAGGTCTCACTCTGCTGGTATTGATGGCTGGTAAAGGTCTCACTCTGCTGTTATTGATGGATGGTATAGGTCTCACTCTGCTGGTATTGATGACTGGTATAGGTCACACTCTGCTGGTATTGATGGCTGGTAAAGTTCTCACACTCTGCTGGTATTGATGGCTGGTAAAGGTCTCACACTGCTGGTATTGATGGCTGGTATAGGTCTCACACTCTGCTGGTATTGATGGCTGGTATAGGTCTCACTCTGCTGGTATTGATGGCTGGTATAGGTCTCACTCTGCTGGTATTGATGGATGGTATAGGTCTCACACTCTGCTGGTATTGATGGATGGTATAGGTCTCACTCTGCTGGTATTGATGGCTGGTAAAGGTCTCACTCTGCTGGTATTGATGACTCGTATAGGTCACACTCTGCTTGTATTGATGGATGGTATAGGTCTCACTCTGCTGGTATTGATGGCTGGTAAAGGTCTCACTCTGCTGGTATTGATGACTGGTATAGGTCACACTCTGCTGGTATTGATGGATGGTATAGGTCTCACTCTGCTGGTATTGATGGCTGGTAAAGGTCTCACTCTGCTGGTATTGATGGCTGGTAAAGGTCTCACTCTGCTGTTATTGATGGATGGTATAGGTCTCACTCTGCTGGTATTGATGACTGGTATAGGTCACACTCTGCTGGTATTGATGGATGGTATAGGTCTCACTCTGCTGGTATCGATGGCTGGTATAGGTCTCACACTCTGCTGGTATTGATGGCTGGTAAAGGTCTCACTCTGCTGTTATTGATGGATGGTAAAGGTCTCACACTCTGCTGGTATTGATGGCTGGTAAAGGTCTCACTCTGCTGTTATTAATGGATGGTATAGGTCTCACTCTGCTGGTATTGATGGCTGGCAAAGGTCTCACTCTGCTGTTATTGATGGATGGTATAGGTCTCACTCTGCTGGTATTGATGGCTGGTAAAGGTCTCACACTCTGCTGGTATTGATGGCTGGTAAAGGTCTCACTCTGCTGGTATTGATGGCTGGTTCAGGTCTCACACTCTGCTGGTATTGATGGCTGAGTAGGTACTGAAGTCAGAGTTCTGTACTGTCTTCTTCTTCTTTGGTCTCCTCTGTCCCTGACGGATATCCAACGAGGCGTAAAACAGGTCTCCTTCCTCCTGAGAGAGAGAGATTTTATAAATAATATGTTACTGTAAAAGTCATCTTGTCCGAGAGAGATTTACACGGTTATCAAAACGTCGCGTCAGGGTCAGCCTACACGAAACACAACCTCTTATTTTATGTGTTTGTAAAATTCCCCAGAGGAAAAATTAATGGTGGAAAAACGATTGGAACCATTTCCCTGTTTGACCACTAGGTTTTATGGGTATTAGGACACCTCCTCTGTGGGGCTCAATAACACTGGATTACAAACAAATGTGGACTACAAAACAAGATACCATGCCTGTTATAGAACTACAACACCCATTTTGACTGTTCATATACAGTACCTTCTCTCTGCTGTCACTTCCCCTGGTGGTCGTCCTGTTCAGAGGAACCTGAGTCTCAGTTGGAGCTGCAGAGTGGAGATTGGCATTATTCAAACTAACTACTAAAAAGGACACATACTAACTGTTATGGGTTTATTTTAAAAACGAAACGTAATGCAATGTTAAATCTTAGCGCTGGTGGTAGCGTTATATTTTCGTGCGTTTATCAGAAATATTTTTGCTATTTTCACAATCGCAATAATTGGCGGTGGCGCAAAAGGGCTGGGTTTTGATGAATAAACATGTTGTGGGTGTGTCCAGGTCTGGTCACTTACTGGCCAATCAAAAAGTGCTCCATGGCTAAATATGTGGTTTCTTCAAGTTGTGTATTTACAGCCTTTTATGTATTCAGTTGTCATCAACTCCAATTCCAATGTCAGTCCTTTACAGCGTAGTTCATTAAATAGCTCCATATTTTTATTTATTTAACTAGGCAAGTCAATATCATTATATTATTTAACTAGGCAAGTTAGTTAAGAACAAATTCTTATTTTACAATGACGGCCTACACCAGCCAAAACCCGGACGACGCTGGGCCAATTGTGCGCCGCCCTACGGGACTCCCAATCACGGCCAGATGTGATACAGCCTGGATTCGAACTACAGGGACTGTAGTGACGCCTCTTGCACCGAAATGCAGTGGCTTTAGACCGCTGCGCCACTCGGGAGCCCAAATGTGTTGAACTTTGTTCTAAATGCATCACTATTAATATGGAAATACATTGATAAACATCGACTTTAGCATTCAAACTGATATAGGGCGCTACTGATAAAATGCAGTCTGGACATGGACATGCCAGACGTAGTCAATTATCTAGAATCAATTCACTAAGCTATTGATAAGACCTAAGCAATTGATAAGAGAGTATAATTCGAATCAAATTCTAACAGAAATGAAACAGCAACTTGTTATAAACAAGCTATTTCTAAATACAGTTACAGGAACCATAATTGCTCCTCGTAAAGTAATGTCTCATAAACATCATGGAACCATGCAACAGATCATAGTTGTACTTCTTCCACTGTGTTTACACACGTAGGTCTATATGTCTTTACGCGTAACATTCATAACGCATATTCTCCAAAAAGTCCGCATATTCTCCAAAAAGTCCGCAGTCTAAATGGCATTAGGCTATTCGAAAGACTGAATAGATTGGAGGAGCGAGCTTGTCTTTGGTTATCGGACGAGGGCCGCTCTTTTAAAACGGGGATGGATAGTCTACTCGAACAAGTGAAAAAAGCAGTTATGTGAATTGTGACGGCAAAAACCTTCAAAATATTTCAAAGCACTCTCAGTAAACCATTTAAAACCCCTTTGTTCATAGGCTACTTTTGGCTAATTGCCAGGATAAAAAGAGCCACGTGCGCGACGCTGCTAAACCAGCCTTGATTAAGGGGAGGGTAGTTTGTTGTTTTAATAAAATTCAACTAATTGGGGGGGAAACTATTTTTGTTTGTTTTAAAGTTTCTAAATATGAGATTCACTGAAACAAAAGACCCATCTCCTCTTCCATGGTCACTGAGCCTCGCTCTCCGAGGCCGACGTCACAAACGTCTTTTATCAGTTCAACGGTATTACAGGACGCGTCTCAGCGCATGCGCAGAACAGCTGACAGGAATATTCATATTCAAGGTTGAATTAAAATCCATCACATCAACAAACTGAATGAATGAGTGAGTTCATGCTATAAAAGAGTGAAAGAGCACATACTGCTATTAATAATGAAGTGGGTTTACCTGTTGTTCTGCAGAAGGAGTAGACACAGGTGGAGGAGAGGAGAGAGGAGAGGAGAGCAGACACAGGACACAGACTGAACAGCAACATCCAACACAGACCACAGTCTTCAGGAGGAGGAGAGGAGGACTCAGGAGGACTGACGTCTGGATAAAACATTAAACACAAACAGAACTACACTATTAGAAACAATCAAGGCCTCCTCAATGATATATTGATAGTCATGACTCTTGTTTGTTAAAACATGAATTTGAGGGGACATTTTAAGAGATTAGATTTGTCTCAGAGGGTTGATACAAAATAAGATATATTTTCTTTGGTGTAACTCTCATTCAAGGAAACCAGACACACCAATACTAATACAATATTAATAATACTAAAGATACACCCAGCAGTTAAAGACAGAATAATAACTGTTCTTACCAAGTGAAATCCTAGTGGTGATGTTTCCATAGTGGTACAACTCTTTCCCTTTAATTCCTCCTTTACCTCCATCATCCACTACCTTGTTCTCCTAGGTAGCAGAGGAACAGTGTTAGGATGAACTGACTGGAGGAAACAGCACCTACAGGTAGCAGAGGAACAGTGTTAGGATGAACTGACTGGAGGAAACAGCACCTACAGGTAACAGAGGAACAGTGTTAGGATGAACTGACTGGAGGAAGCACCTACAGGTAACAGAGGAACAGTGTTAGGATGAACTGACTGGAGGAAACAGCACCTACAGGAAGCAGAGGAACAGTGTTAGGATGAACTGACTGGAGGAAACAGCACCTACAGGAAGCAGAGGAACAGTGTTAGGATGAACTGACTGGAGGAAACAGCACCTACAGGTAGCAGAGGAACAGTGTTAGGATGAACTGACTGGAGGAAACAGCACCTACAGGTAGCAGAGGAACAGTGTCAGGATGAACTGACTGGAGGAAACAGCACCTACAGGAAGCAGAGGAACAGTGTTAGGATGAACTGACTGGAGGAAACAGCACCTACAGGTAGCAGAGGAACAGTGTTAGGATGAACTGACTGGAGGAAACAGCACCTACAGGTAGCAGAGGAACAGTGTTAGGATGAACTGATTGGAGGAAACAGCACCTACAGGTAACAGAGGAACAGTGTTAGGATGAACTGACTGGAGGAAACAGCACCTACAGGTAGCAGAGGAACAGTGTCAGGATGAATCACAGAATGTCACCTTGACATCATAAACTTCTCCACATGAAAATATAAACATCATGTCTTTACCACAGTCATCACAATATCACAATAATAAGATAACAAATCTAGTCAACCATAAAACCACATCAATAAATCATCTGTCATCCAGCTATAAGGCCCAGTAAAAAAGTTACTCACATAAGAATGTAATCAGAGAGACACACAGCCTGTCCATCTGGTGGTCTGACGGTCTGATGGTGACTGTCAGAGAGTAGCTGGGTCTTTGCTGTGTATTTCCGTGTTCATGACTAGATGTACTTTACCATGAAAGGACATACGAGCAGCGATTGGTTCGATCGAGTGGAAAGTTTTCAGCTCGTGGTCCTTTTCTCGGAAACCCATGTTGTGACAGGAAGAGGAGGGTCTAGCATCGAGGTCAACAGGTTTCACACCAACGTGACGTCAATGGAAAATGTTCAGCTTTGAGGTGTTCACCTTAGATAGCAACACTAGTAGCACCTGGTCAAGTCAACCTACTACAACATGAAGAACCAAACACTCATTCTGGTGTCACATTTGACCCTTGAAGGAAAAGACTCTTGAGACAGAGACCTAAGGTTGGTGTCTGTACCTGTATCCTGCCAGTATTAATGTTTGATTTATGAAATGATGAACATCCAGTAATCATAACATTTAAAACCTGATCTGCATGAACTATTTCAGGAATCCCAAAATGTAGTATTTATCCAGCAAACATCTAGGCCTTTCCAATCTTGGACACCCTGAATTAAAGTCAGCCAGAAACTACAAGCAGAAACTACAATATCCATGATGCTCTGGAGAGGATGTAATGGTACTGCTATGCCAATTGTAGTTTTTAATCTCTTTTTGTTCAGGATTAGTTGGAAAACAAATAGGACATAGACAGAGAGAGAAATGCACTCAGTGTGAAACATGAGTTCATCATCAGGAGAATAGCAGCACCATGGATGAACAACTACTTATAACTTGGATGTCCTCTCTTCCTCGTACCAAACGGTAGTCAAACAGCAGCATGGCAACAGTTAACAAACAGCAGCATGGCAACAGTTAACAAACAGCAGCATGGCAACAGTTAACAAACAGCAGCATGGCAACAGTTAACAAACAGCAGCATGGCAACAGTTAACAAACAGCAGCATGGCAACGGTAGTCAAACAGCAGCATGGCAACGGTTAACAAACAGCAGCATGGCAACGGTTAACAAACAGCAGCATGGCAACAGTTAACAAACAGCAGCATGGCAACGGTAGTCAAACAGCAGCATGGCAACGGTAGACAAACAGCAGCATGGCAACGGTTAACAAACAGCAGCATGGCAACGGTTAACAAACAGCAGCATGGCAACGGTAGACAAACAGCAGCATGGCAACAGTTAACAAACAGCAGCATGGCAACAGTAGTCAAACAGCAGCATGGCAACGGTAGTCAAACAGCAGCATGGCAACGGTAGACAAACAGCAGCATGGCAACGGTAGACAAACAGCAGCATGGCAACGGTAGTCAAACAGCAGCATGGCAACGGTAGACAAACAGCAGCATGGCAACAGTTAACAAACAGCAGCATGGCAACAGTTAACAAACAGCAGCATGGCAACAGTTAACAAACAGCAGCATGGCAACGGTAGTCAAACAGCAGCATGGCAACGGTAGTCAAACAGCAGCATGGCAACGGTAGACAAACAGCAGCATGGCAACGGTTAACAAACAGCAGCATGGCAACGGTAGTCAAACAGCAGCATGGCAACGGTTAACAAACAGCAGCATGGCAACGGTAGTCAAACAGCAGCATGGCAACGGTAGACAAACAGCAGCATGGCAACGGTAGACAAACAGCAGCATGGCAACGGTAGTCAAACAGCAGCATGGCAACAGTTAACAAACAGCAGCATGGCAACAGTTAACAAACAGCAGCATGGCAACAGTTAACAAACAGCAGCATGGCAACGGTTAACAAACAGCAGCATGGCAACAGTTAACAAACAGCAGCATGGCAACAGTTAACAAACAGCAGCATGGCAACGGTTAACAAACAGCAGCATGGCAACAGTTAACAAACAGCAGCATGGCAACGGTAGACAAACAGCAGCATGGCAACGGTTAACAAACAGCAGCATGGCAACAGTTAACAAACAGCAGCATGGCAACGGTAGTCAAACAGCAGCATGGCAACGGTAGTCAAACAGCAGCATGGCAACGGTAGACAAACAGCAGCATGGCAACAGTTAACAAACAGCAGCATGGCAACGGTTAACAAACAGCAGCATGGCAACGGTAGACAAACAGCAGCATGGCAACGGTAGACAAACAGCAGCATGGCAACAGTTAACAAACAGCAGCATGGCAACGGTAGTCAAACAGCAGCATGGCAACGGTAGTCAAACAGCAGCATGGCAACGGTAGTCAAACAGCAGCATGGCAACGGTAGACAAACAGCAGCATGGCAACGGTAGTCAAACAGCAGCATGGCAACGGTTAACAAACAGCAGCATGGCAACGGTTAACAAACAGCAGCATGGCAACGGTAGTCAAACAGCAGCATGGCAACGGTTAACAAACAGCAGCATGGCAACGGTAGTCAAACAGCAGCATGGCAACGGTTAACAAACAGCAGCATGGCAACGGTAGTCAAACAGCAGCATGGCAACGGTA
>NC_052314.1:3569996-3689996 GCF_016432855.1 Salvelinus namaycush | reverse complement strand
GTCACATCCTCTATAGAGCATTATGGTTATTGTAGTTTCTGGTTGTAGTTTCTGGCTGTTTCAACATGACAGTGTCAACACAGCTGCTGGTGTTTCTAAAAGTGTTTCTGTTTCAGTCACATCCTCTATAGAGCATTATGGTTATTGTAGTTTCTGGTTGTAGTTTCTGGCTGTTTCAACATGACAGTGTCAACACAGCTGCTGGTGTTTCTAAAAGTGTTTCTGTTTCAGTCACATCCTCTATAGAGCATTATGGTTATTGTAGTTTCTGGTTGTAGTTTCTGGCTGTTTCAACATGACAGTGTCAACATAGCTGCTGGTGTTTCTAAAAGTGTTTCTGTTTCAGTCACATCCTCTATAGAGCATTATGGTTATTGTAGTTTCTGGTTGTAGTTTCTGGCTGTTTCAACATGACAGTGTCAACACAGCTGCTGGTGTTTCTAAAAGTGTTTCTGTTTCAGTCACATCCTCTATAGAGCATTATGGTTATTGTAGTTTCTGGTTGTAGTTTCTGGCTGTTTCAACATGACAGTGTCAACATAGCTGCTGGTGTTTCTAAAAGTGTTTCTGTTTCAGTCACATCCTCTATAGAGCATTATGGTTATTGTAGTTTCTGGTTGTAGTTTCTGGCTGTTTCAACATGACAGTGTCAACATAGCTGCTGGTGTTTCTAAAAGTTTTTCTTTATAAATATCTAAATAAACTTTACTATACGCCCCATATCACTCATTACAAACTGAATACATAACGTGCGTATAATTAATTAGTTAGAGAGAGATCTCAAATATCACTTTAATTTATATCCCCTGTAGCTTTACAGTCATGACAAGGAGGTTCCTGTTTCAGTCACGTCTTTCACCACGTTCCTGTAGGTCAAACAAAAACACCCCAATGATTGGTTGACAAATAGTCCCTCCCACAATGCAGGTGATGGTTGCATGGTCCAGTTGGTGAGAAGCAACTGCAGCGACTTTATCAACATCTGCATAACCTTTGATCACATGGTTTTAGTCAAGGTCATACAGCCTCCATGTAGTCGCAAGTCGGCCAATTTTTATAACCATAATGCAACACACTTTGTAAGGCGGTGACCAACGATGCTCAACAACTCAACGAACGTGATCTACTCGAACGCGCCCATGGTTTTCAAGTCAGGGTGAGGTCTCGATGTTTGGTAGATAAATACTACATTTTGGGATGCCTGAAATAGTTCATACAGATCAGGTTTTAAATGTTATGATTAATAGAAATTCATCGTTTGATAAATCAAACATTACTACTGGCAGGATACAGGTATAGAGGCCAACCTTGGGTCTCTGTCTCAAGATAGGTCTCTGTCTCAAGATAGGTCTCTGTCTCAAGATAGGCCTCTGTCTCAAGATAGGTCTCTGTCTCAAGATAGGTCTCTGTCTCAAGATAGGTCTCTGTCTCAAGATAGGTCTCTGTCTCAAGATAGGTCTCTGTCTCAAGATAGGTCTCTGTCTCATGATAGGTCTCTGTCTCAAGATAGGTCTCTGTCTCAAGATAGGTCTCTGTCTCAAGATAGGTCTCTGTCTCAAGATAGGCCTCTGTCTCAAGATAGGCCTCTGTCTCAAGATAGGTCTCTGTCTCAAGATAGGCCTCTGTCTCAAGATAGGTCTCTGTCTCAAGATAGGCCTCTGTCTCAAGATAGGCCTCTGTCTCATGATAGGTCTCTGTCTCAAGATAGGTCTCTGTCTCAAGATAGGCCTCTGTCTCAAGATAGGTCTCTGTCTCAAGATAGGTCTCTGTCTCAAGATAGGCCTCTGTCTCAAGATAGGCCTCTGTCTCATGATAGGTCTCTGTCTCAAGTCTCCTCTTTCAAGGATCAAAGTTACATCAAAATTAGTGTTTGGTTCTTCATGTTGTGTTTAATGATGTTGCAGTAGGTTGACTTTGACCATGTGCTGATATTTAGGTGTTGCTATCTACAACGACCACCTCAAAGAAGCTGAATATTTTCCAGTGACGTCATGTCGGTGTGAAACTTGTTAACTTCGATGCTAAACCCTCCCCTTCATGTCACACAACAAGTGTATCACGAGCTGAAAACTTTCCATTCCATCGAACCAATCGCTGCTCGTATGTCCTTTCATGGTAAAGTACATCTAGTGATGAACACGGAAATACGCAGCAAAGACCTTGTTACTCAAAGACCCAGCTACTCTCTGACAGTCACCATCACACCATCAGACCACCAGATGGACGGGCTGTGTGTTTCTCTCATCACTCTCTTGTGTAAGTAGCCTTTAGAATTAGTTTTACTGGGCCTCATAGCTGCACGATAGATCATCGTCTGATGTAGTTTTATACTTGTCTACGTTTGTTAACCTACACTCTTACAAAAAAGGGTTCCAAAGTGTTCTTCGGCTGTCCCCATAGGAGAACCCTTTTTGGTTCCATTTCCTCTGTGGAAGTGGTTCAATCTTGAACCCAAAAGGGATCTACCTAGAACCAAAAGGGATCTACCTAGAACCAAAAAGGATCTACCCAGAACCAAAAGGGATCTACCTAGAACCAAAAGGGATCTACCTGGAACCAAAAAGGTTTATTCGAAAGGTTCTCGTATGGGGACAGTTGAAGAACCCTTTGAGGTTCTAGATAGCACCTTTTTTACTAAGAGTGTAGTGTGTACGTGCTGTTACTTTGCATCCTATCTTTGTCTATGGAGGATGATGGCATGCTACAGCTCTCTGTTGTTGCTACAGCTCTCTGTTGTTGCCATAGCTCTCTGTTGTTACCATAGCTCTCTGTTGTTGCTACAGCTCTCTGTTGTTGCCATAGCTCTCTGTTGTTGCTACAGCTCTCTGTTGTTGCCATAGCTCTCTGTTGTTGCCATAGCTCTCTGTTGTTGCCATAGCTCTCTGTTGTTGCCATAGCTCTCTGTTGTTGCCATAGCTCTCTGTTGTTGCCACAGCTCTCTGTTGTTGCTACAGCTCTCTGTTGTTGCCATAGCTCTCTGTTGTTGCTACAGCTCTCTGTTGTTGCCATAGCTCTCTGTTGTTGCTACAGCTCTCTGTTGTTGCCATAGCTCTCTGTTGTTGCTACAGCTCTCTGTTGTTGCCATAGCTCTCTGTTGTTGCCATAGCTCTCTGTTGCTGTTTCCTCCAGTCAGTTCATCCTAACACTGTTCCTCTGTTACCTGTAGGTGCTGTTTCCTCCAGTCAGTTCATCCTAACACTGTTCCTCTGCTACCTGTAGGTGCTGTTTCCCCCAGTCAGTTCATCCTAACACTGTTCCTCTGCTACCTATAGGTGCTGTTTCCTCCAGTCAGCTCATCCTAACATTGTTCCTCTGCTACCTGTAGGTGCTGTTTCCTCCAGTCAGTTCATCCTAACATTGTTCCTCTGCTACCTGTAGGTGCTGTTTCCTCCAGTCAGTTCATCCTAACACTGTTCCTCTGCTACCTGTAGGTGCTGTTTCCTCCAGTCAGTTCATCCTAACACTGTTCCTCTGCTACCTGTAGGTGCTGTTTCCTCCAGTCAGTTCATCCTAACACTGTTCCTCTGCTACCTGTAGGTGCTGTTTCCTCCAGTCAGTTCATCCTAACATTGTTCCTCTGCTACCTGTAGGTGCTGTTTCCTCCAGTCAGTTCATCCTAACATTGTTCCTCTGCTACCTGTAGGTGCTGTTTCCTCCAGTCAGTTCATCCTAACACTGTTCCTCTGCTACCTGTAGGTGCTGTTTCCTCCAGTCAGTTCATCCTAACACTGTTCCTCTGCTACCTGTAGGTGCTGTTTCCTCCAGTCAGGATGGGATCTCTGCAGCAGAGGTGGAACTGAGAGTCAGACCAGGAGACAACATCGTTCTTCACTGTGACATCAGACACAACGTAGAAACAGTCTGGGTCAGAAACTGTTCTGGTGGGAGTGAAACGTGTGAGGCTTCTGTCTTCAAGTCTCTAAAGATCCCTGTCCCACGCTTCACCCTCCTATGGAGGCGCTCTCTGAGATTCCATGATCTACTGATTGAGAACATCACTGAGTCTGACCTGGGACTGTACTACTGCGTCACCATGGGGAGAGAAGAGCAGAAGAGATCCGACGAGGCTGTATATTACCTGGAGGTCTACCACTATGGAAACATCACCACTAGGATTTCCTTTGGTGAGAACTAACTCCTTTTTTTACATGTTTCTGTTTCATCAAAAAGTCTATAAAGTGTATATTTTAATAAAGTCTATTGAAATATAAAGAGTTGTACCACTATGGAAACATCACCACTAGGATTTCACTTGGTAAGAACAGTTATTATTCTGTCTTTATCTTCTGGCTGTATCTTTAGTATTATTAATATTGTATTGGTATTGGTGTGTCTGGTTTCTTGAGTTGGAAGGAACGCCAAAGAAAATATATCTTATTTTGTATCAACCCTCTTACACTAATCTAATCTCTTAAAATGTCCCCTCAAATTCATGTTTAAACAACCAAGAGTCATTACTTACAATAGATTATTGAGAAGATCTTGATTGTTTCTAATAGTGTAGTTCTGTTTGTGTTTAATGTTTTGTCCAGACGTCAGTCCTCCTGAGTCCTCCTCCTCCTCCCCTGATGTAGACTGTGGTCTGTGTTGGATGTTGCTGTTCAGTCTGTGTCCTGTGTCTGCTCTCCTCTCCTCTCTCCTCTCCTCCACCTGTGTCTACTCCTTCTGCAGAACAACAGGTGAACTCACTCTCTCACTCTCTCAGTCAGGATTCACTTATCACTCATTCATGTTTACAGTCTGGGTATTCCTAATCAATCTTAAAATAATGACCTAAGTTTATAACCTTGTTTTTAAAAAGCATCTTGACCACAACATGTAAACATCTACCAACTTTTAACTGATATGTCCTTGTTTGACCTCAAACTTGGTGTTTTAATGGTGATAACTCTTCCTCTGCAGCTCCAACTGAGACTCAGGTTCCTCTGAACAGGACGACCACCAGGGGAAGTGACAGCAGAGAGCAGACTACAGTCAAAGTGGGTGTTGTAGTTATATGTTGGGTAGCCATCTTGATTTGTAGTCCATGTATTTAGTGACACTGCCCGATTCAAAGAGTATTTTCAATGCCATATATAATCATTAAAAACAGAAGACAAAAATCAACAGTACATAATACAAGTATATATATATAAATATATAAAAACCTATTGTATAATATTAATGTTCATATGTTAATAATATAAAATATAATTTATAAATCTCTCTCTCACTCACTCACTCACTCACTCACTCACACAGGCAGAAGGAGACCTGTGTTACGCCTCGTTGGATATCCGTTCGGGACAGAGGAGAACAAGGAGGAAGAAGAGAGTCGAGATTTCTGACTTTAGTACCTACTCAGCCATCAATACCAGCAGAGTGTGAGACCTTTACCATCCATCAATACCAGCAGAGTGTGAGACCTATACCAGCCATCAATACCAGCAGAGTGTGAGACCTATACCATCCATCAATACCAGCAGAGTGAGACCTATACCATCCATCAATACCAGCAGAGTGTGAGACCTATACCAGCCATCAATACCAGCAGAGTGTGAGACCTATACCATCCATCAATACCAGCAGAGTGAGACCTATACCATCCATCAATACCAGCAGAGTGTGAGACCTATACCATCCATCAATACCAGCAGAGTGTGAGACCTATACCATCCATCAATACCAGCAGAGTGAGACCTAAACCATCCATCAATACCAGCAGAGTGTGAGACCTATACCATCCATCTATACCAGCAGAGTGAGACCTATACCATCCATCAAAAGCAACAGAGAGTGTGACCTATACCATCCATCAATACCAGCAGAGTGAGACCTATACCATCCATCAATACCAGCAGAGTGAGACCTAAACCATCCATCAATACCAGCAGAGTGTGAGACCTATACCATCCATCTATACCAGCAGAGTGAGACCTATACCATCCATCAAAAGCAACAGAGAGTGTGACCTATACCATCCAGCAATACCATCAGAGTGTGAGATATATACCATCCAGCAATACCATCAGAGTGTGAGATATATACCATCCATCAATACCAGCAGAGTGTGAGATATATACCATCCAGCAATACCATCAGAGTGTGAGATATATACCATCCAGCAATACCAGCAGAGTGTGAGATATATACCATCCATCAATACCAGCAGAGTGAGACCTATACCATCCATCAATGAATACCAGCGTGAAACCCAGGCCCCCCTTAACCCCTCAGACCTCCCCTCAGACCTGAAGCCCAGGCCCCCCTTAACCTCTCAGACCTGAAACCCAGGCCCCCCTTAACCCCTCAGTCCTCCCCTCAGACCTGAAGCCCAGGCCCCCCTTAACCCCCCAGTCCTCCCCTCAGACCTGAAATCCAGGCCCCCCTTAACCCCTCAGTCCTCCCCTCAGACCTGAAGCCCAGGCCCCCCTTAACCTCTCAGACCTGAAACCCAGGCCCCCCTTAACCCCTCAGTCCTCCCCTCAGACCTGAAGCCCAGGCCCCCCTTAACCCCTCAGTCCTCCCCTCAGACCTGAAACCCAGGCCCCCCTTAACCCCAGTCCTCCCCTCAGACCTGAAACCCAGGCCCCCCTTAACCCCTCAGTCCTCCCCTCAGACCTGAAACCCAGGCCCCCCTTAACCCCTCAGACCTCCCCTCAGACCTGAAACCCAGGCCCCCCTTTAACCCCTCAGACCTGAAACCCAGGCCCACATTAACCCCCCAGTCCTCCCCTCAGACCTGAAACCCAGGCCCCCTTAACCCCTCAGTCCTCCCCTCAGACCTGAAACCCAGGCCCCCCTTAACCCCTCAGACCTCCCCTCAGACCTGAAACCCAGGCCCCCCTTAACCCCTCAGACCTGAAACCCAGGCCCCCCTTAACCCCTCAGTCCTCCCCTCAGAACTGAAACACCAGGCCCCCCTTAACCCCTCAGACCTGAAACCCAGGCCCCCCTTAACCCCTCAGACCTCCCCTCAGACCTGAAACCCAGGCCCCCCTTAACCTCTCAGACCTGAAACCCAGGCCCCCCTTAACCCCTCAGTCCTCCCCTCAGAACTGAAACACCAGGCCCCCCTTAACCTCTCAGACCTGAAACCCAGGCCCCCCTTAACCCCTCAGTCCTCCCCTCAGACCTGAAACCCAGACCCCTCTTAACCCCTCAGTCCTCCCCTCAGACCTGAAACCCAGGCCCCCCTTAACCCCTCAGTCCTCCCCTCAGACCTGAAACCCAGACCCCCCTTAACCCCTCAGTCCTCCCCTCAGACCTGAAACCCAGGTCCCCCTTAACCCCTCAGTCCTCCCCTCAGACCTGAAACTCAGGCCCCCCTTAACCCTTTAGTCCTCCCCTCAGACCTAAACACCAGCCCCCCTTAACCCCTCAGTCCTCCCCTCAGACCTAAACACCAGCCCCCCTTTAACCCCTCCCCTACAGAGCAGCAGCACTAGCTGAGTAAACCACAACCACACAAAAAGGACTCTGCATGCATATGCAATCATCATATGCGCACACACTCACATAGTACACAGGAAACCCACACTGACTTCCTGTTGCCGTTGCCATGGTGTTGCTAAACTCATGACGATGAGCTCACATATGTTCACACTGAGTGAATTTCTCACTCTGTCTCAGTCCTATTTGTTTCCCCACTGTTCCTGAATAAAAAGAGATTGTTAGATACAGAAATACATCCACAAAGATAAATATCTACAATTGGTTTAGCTGTTAAAATATGTACCGTCACATTCACTCCAGAGCATCATGGTTATTGTAGTTTCAGGTTGTAGTTTCTGGCTGCCTTCAAGTCTGGCTGCCAACTGTAGACGAAAGTGAGAGAGAAGTGGAGGGAGGTTCATCTGCCACAGTAGAAAGTTGGACACTGTAGTGGTTTTACAACAGAAAGACTCAGATCAACATGACAGTGTCAACACAGCTGCTGGTGTTTCTGTTTCAGTCACATCCTCTATAGAGCATTATGGTTATTGTAGTTTCTGGCTGTTTCAACATGACAGTGTCAACACAGCTGCTGGTGTTTCTGTTTCAGTCACATCCTCTATAGAGCATTATGGTTATTGTAGTTTCTGGTTGTAGTTTCTGGCTGTTTCAACATGACAGTGTCAACATAGCTGCTGGTGTTTCTGTTTCAGTCACATCCTCTATAGAGCATTATGGTTATTGTAGTTTCTGGTTGTAGTTTCTGGCTGTTTCAACATGACAGTGTCAACATAGCTGCTGGTGTTTCTAAAAGTGTTTCTCTTTCAGTCACATCCTCTATAGAGCATCATGGTTATTGTAGTTTCTGGTTGTAGTTTCTGGCTGTTTCAACATGACAATGTCAACATAGCTGCTGGTGTTTCTAAAAGTTTTTCTTTATAAATGTGTAAATAAACTTTACTATACGCCCCATATCACTCATTACAAACTGAAAACATAACGTGTGTATAATTAATTAGTTAGAGAGAGGTCTCAAATATCCCTTTCATTTGTATCCCCTGTAGCTTTACAGTCATGACAAGGAGGTTCCTGTTTCAGTCACGTCTTTCACCACGTTCCTGTAGGTCAAACAAAACACCCCAATGATTGGTTGACAAATAGTCCCTCCCACAATGCAGCTGATGGTTACATGGTCCAGTTGGTGAGAAGCAACTGCAGCGACTTCATCAACATCTGCATGACCTTTGATCACATGGTTTTAGTCAAGGTCATACAGCCTCCATGTCGTCGCAAGTCGGACATATTTTATAACCATAATGCAACACACTTTGTAAGGCGGTGACCAACGATGCTCAACAACTCGACAAACGTGATCCACTCGAACGCGACCATGGTTTTCAAGTCAGGGTGAGGTCTCCATGTTTGGTAGATAAATACTACATTTTGGGATGCCTGAAATAGTTCATACAGATCAGGTTTTAAATGTTATGATTAATAGATGTTCATCGTTTGATAAATCAAACATTAATACTGGCAGGATACAGGTATAGAGGCCAACCTTAGGCCTCTGTCTCGAGATAGGTCTCTGTCTCAAGATAGGTCTCTGTCTCAAGATAGGCCTCTGTCTCAAGATAGGCCTCTGTCTCAAGATAGGTCTCTGTCTCAAGATAGGTCTCTGTCTCAAGATAGGTCTCTGTCTCAAGATAGGTCTCTGTCTCAAGATAGGTCTCTGTCTCAAGATAGGCCTCTGTCTCAAGATAGGCCTTTGTCTCAAGATAGGTCTCTGTCTCAAGATAGGTCTCTGTCTCAAGATAGGCCTTTGTCTCAAGATAGGTCTCTGTCTCAAGATAGGTCTCTGTCTCAAGGTAGGCCTCTGTCTCAAGATAGGTCTTTGTCTCAAGATAGGTCTCTGTCTCAAGATAGGTCTCTGTCTCAAGATAGGTCTCTGTCTCAAGATAGGTCTCTGTCTCAAGATAGGTCTCTGTCTCAAGATAGGCCTCTGTCTCAAGATAGGTCTCTGTCTCAAGATAGGTCTCTGTCTCAAGATAGGTCTCTGTCTCAAGATAGGCCTCTGTCTCAAGATAGGTCTCTGTCTCAAGATAGGTCTCTGTCTCAAGATAGGCCTCTGTCTCAAGATAGGTCTCTGTCTCAAGATAGGTCTCTGTCTCAAGATAGGACTTTGTCTCAAGATAGGTCTCTGTCTCAAGATAGGTCTCTGTCTCAAGATAGGTCTCTGTCTCATGATAGGCCTCTGTCTCATGATAGGTCTCTGTCTCAAGACTTCTCTTTCAAGGATCAAAGTGACATCAACATTAGTGTTTGGTTCTTCATGTTGTGATTAATGATGTTGCAGTAGGGTGACTTTGACCATGTGCTGATATTTAGGTGTTGCTATCTACAACGACCACCTCAAAGAAGCTGAATATTTTCCAGTGACGTCATGTCGGTGTGAAACTTGTTAACTTCGATGCTAAACCCTCCCCTTCATGTCACACAACAAGTGTGACATGAACGAGCTGAAAACTTTCCATTCGATCGAACCAATCGCTGCTCGTATGTCCTTTCATGGTAAAGTACATCTAGTCATGAACACGGAAATACACAGCAAAGACCTTGTTACTCAAAGACCCAGCTACTCTCTGACAGTCACCATCAGACCATCAGACCACCAGATGGACGGGCTGTGTGTTTCTCTCATCACTCTCTTGTGTAAGTAGCCTTTAGAATTAGTTTTACTGGGCCTCATAGCTGCACGACGGCTCATCGTCTGATGTAGTTTTATACTTGTCTACGTTTGTTAACCTACACTCTTACAAAAAGGGTTCCAAAGTGTTCTTCGGCTGTCCCCATAGGAGAACCCTTTTTGGTTCCATTTCCTCTGTGGAAGGGGTTCAATCTTGAACCCAAAAGGGATCTACCTGGAACCAAAAGGTATCTACCTAGAACGAAAAGGGATCTACCTAGAACCAAAAAGGATCTACCTAGAACGAAAAGGGATCTACCTAGAACCAAAAGGTGTCTACCTAGAACCAAAAGGGATCTACCTAGAACCAAAAGGGATCTACCTAGAACCAAAAGGGATCTACCTAGAACCAAAAGGGATCTACCTAGAACCAAAAGGTGTCTACCTAGAACCAAAAGGTGTCTACCTAGAACCAAAAGGGATCTACCTAGAACCAAAAATGTTTATTCGAAAGGTTCTCATATGGGGACAGTTGAAGAACCCTTTGAGGTTCTAGATAGCACCTTTTTTACTAAGAGTGTAGTGTGTACGTGCTGTTACTTTGCATCCTATCTTTGTCTATGGAGGATGATGGCATGCTACAGCTCTCTGTTGTTGCTACAGCTCTCTGTTGTTGCCATAGCTCTCTATTGTTGCCATAGCTCTATGTTGTTGCCATAGCTTTCTGTTGTTGCCATAGCTTTCTGTTGTTACCATAGCTCTGTTGTTACCATAGCTCTCTGTTGTTGCCATAGCTCTCTGTTGTTGCCATAGCTCTCTGTTGTTGCCATAGCTCTATGTTGTTTCCATAGCTCTCTGTAGTTGCCATAGCTCTCTGTTGTTGCCATAGCTCTCTGTTGTTGCCATAGCTCTCTGTAGTTGCCATAGCTCTCTGTTGTTACCATAGCTCTCTGTAGTTGCCATAGCTCTCTGTAGTTGCCATAGCTCTCTGTTGTTGCCATAGCTCTCTGTTGTTACCATAGCTCTCTGTTGTTGCCATAGCTCTCTGTTGTTGCCATAGCTCTCTGTTGTTACCATAGCTCTCTGTTGTTGCCATAGCTCTCTGTTGTTGCCATAGCTCTCTGTTGTTGCCATAGCTCTCTGTTGTTGCCATAGCTCTCTGTTGTTGCCATAGCTCTGTTGTTGCCATTGCTCCCTATTGTCCTCTGCTACCTGTAGGTGCTGTTTCCTCCAGTCAGTTCATCCTAACACTGTTCCTCTGTTACCTGTAGGTGCTGTTTCCTCCAGTCAGTTCATCCTAACACTGTTCCTCTGCTACCTGTAGGTGCTGTTTCCTCCAGTCAGTTCATCCTAACACTGTTCCTCTGCTACCTGTAGGTGCTGTTTCCTCCAGTCAGTTCATCCTAACACTGTTCCTCTGTTACCTGTAGGTGCTGTTTCCTCCAGTCAGTTCATCCTAACACTGTTCCTCTGCTACCTGTAGGTGCTGTTCCCTCCAGTCAGTTCATCCTAACACTGTTCCTCTGCTTCCTGTAGGTGCTGTTTCCTCCAGTCAGTTCATCCTAACACTGTTCCTCTGCTACCTGTAGGTGCTGTTTCCTCCAGTCAGTTCATCCTAACACTGTTCCTCTGCTACCTGTAGGTGCTGTTTCCTCCAGTCAGTTCATCCTAACACTGTTCCTCTGCTACCTGTAGGTGCTGTTTCCTCCAGTCAGTTCATCCTAACACTGTTCCTCTGCTACCTGTAGGTGCTGTTTCCTCCAGTCAGTTCATCCTAACACTGTTCCTCTGTTACCTGTAGGTGCTGTTTCCTCCAGTCAGTTCATCCTAACACTGTTCCTCTGCTACCTGTAGGTGCTGTTTCCTCCAGTCAGTTCATCCTAACACTGTTCCTCTGCTACCTGTAGGTGCTGTTTCCTCCAGTCAGTTCATCCTAACACTGTTCCTCTGCTACCTGTAGGTGCTGTTTCCTCTCGTCAGTTCATCCTAACACTGTTCCTCTGTTACCTGTAGGTGCTGTTTCCTCCAGTCAGTTCATCCTAACACTGTTCCTCTGCTACCTGTAGGTGCTGTTTCCTCCAGTCAGTTCATCCTAACACTGTTCCTCTGCTACCTGTAGGTGCTGTTCCCTCCAGTCAGTTCATCCTAACACTGTTCCTCTGCTACCTGTAGGTGCTGTTTCCTCCAGTCAGTTCATCCTAACACTGTTCCTCTGCTACCTGTAGGTGCTGTTTCCTCCAGTCAGTTCATCCTAACACTGTTCCTCTGTTACCTGTAGGTGCTGTTTCCTCCAGTCAGTTCATCCTAACACTGTTCCTCTGCTACCTGTAGGTGCTGTTTCCTCCAGTCAGTTCATCCTAACACTGTTCCTCTGCTACCTGTAGGTGCTGTTTCCTCCAGTCAGTTCATCCTAACACTGTTCCTCTGTTACCTGTAGGTGCTGTTTCCTCCAGTCAGTTCATCCTAACACTGTTCCTCTGCTACCTGTAGGTGCTGTTTCCTCCAGTCAGTTCATCCTAACACTGTTCCTCTGCTACCTGTAGGTGCTGTTTCCTCCAGTCAGGATGGGATCTCTGCAGCAGAGGTGGAGCTGAGAATCAGACCAGGAGACAACGTTGTTCTTCATTGTGACATCAAACACTATCTGGTAACAGATTGGTACAGAAACAGCTCTGTTGGGAACGGGAGTCATTTCAGAATTTCCAAATCCAATCCTGTCCGTCGATTCTATTTCCTGTGGCGTTCTCAACAGTTCTATGATCTACTGATAACTAACGTCTCTGAATCTGACCTGGGACTCTACTACTGTGGGAGCTGGCAGAAACCTGTGGTGAACATGGAAGGGTCTCTCAGTGACACAGAAAAAGATGTCTACTACCATGGAAATGTCATCACCAGTCTTTCATTTGGTAAGAAAATACAGTTTCTTGTTTCTTTCTTTAGGTTGCCATATAAAATACTTTTACATATGTTGTAATGCCGGGGAAACAGAATCTCAATGAGACAAGTTTCTTAATTTATGCTTGTGTTTATGTCCAGAAACCAGTCCTACTGAGCCCTCCTCCCCTGATGTAGACTGTGGTCTGTGTTGGATGTTGCTGTTCAGTCTGTGTCCTGTGTCTGCTCTCCTCTCCTCTCTCCTCTCCTCCACCTGTGTCTACTCCTTCTGCAGAACAACAGGTAAACTGACTCTCTCACTTCCTCTCATAGTCAGTCTTCTACTTACTTTTCAGTCACTCATTATTTGGATGTCACTGTATTCTGAATCAGTCTTATTATTGTCCTTGTTTGACCTCAGACTTGTTTTAATGGTGAGAAACTCTTCCTCTTCAGCTCCAACTGACTCTCAGATCAAGACGACCATCAGGGGAAGTGAGAGCAGAGTACAGGTATAGTCAGACTGGGATATTTAGTTCTTTTAGGGGTGGCCATCTTGATTTGTAGTCCATGTGTTTGTTATCCCAGCCTTATTCAATGGGATGTATAGTCATTCAGAACAGTAGGCAAAAGCACACATAATTTCTAAAGTCTCTCTCTCTCTCTCTCTCAGGAGGAAGGAGACCTGTTTTACGCCTCGTTGGATATCCGTCAGGGACCGAGGACACCAAAGAAGAAGAAGAGAGTCCAGAACTCTGACATCAGTACCTACTCGGCCATCAATACCAGCGGAGTGTGAGACCTGAACAATCCATCAATACCATCAGAGTGAGAGATCTTTACCAGTCATAAATACCAGCAGAGTGTGAGACCTATACCATCCATCAATACCAGCAGAGTGTGAGACCTATACCATCCATCAATACCAGCAGAGTGTGAGACCTATACCATCCATCAATACCAGCAGAGTGTGAGACCTATACCATCCATCAATACCATCAGAGTGAGAGATCTTTACCAGTCATAAATACCAGCAGAGTGTGAGACCTATACCATCCATTAATACCAGCAGAGTGTGAGACCTATACCATCCATCAATACCAGCAGAGTGTGAGACCTATACCATCCATCAATACCAGCAGATTGAGACCTATACCATCCATCAATACCATAAGAGTGAGACCTATACCGTCCATCAACACCATAAGAGTGAGACCTATACCATCCATCAACACCAGCAGAGTGTGAGACCTATACCATCCATCAATACCAGCAGATTGAGACCTATACCATCCATCAATACCATAAGAGTGAGACCTATACCGTCCATCAACACCATAAGAGTGAGACCTATACCATCCATCAATACCAGCAGAGTGAGACCTATACCATCCATCAATACCATCAGAGTGAGACCTAAACCAGCCATCAATACCATCAGTGAGACCTATACCAGCCATCAATACCATCAGAGTGAGACCTATACCAGCCATCAATACCAGTAGAGTGAGACCTATACCAGCCATTAATACCAGCAGAGTGAGACCTATACCAGCCATCAATACCATCAGAGTGAGACCTATACCATCCATCAATACCATCAGAGTGAGACCAATAACATTATTTATCAGGGAGGACAAGGTATTACAGCTTTGATTTTATGAGTTATTATATTTTTGTACTAGTGACCTTTTTACTTTCGTCTGTAGCCTTTCATTTGTTCATTTTGGCTTATAATAATCATAACAATAGTTATTTTAAAATGTTGTTTTTAAGCTCAGGGAAAATGTTTAAATAGCTTTTGATATAGTTTCAGTTTTAAAGTTTAATTGTTGGTATTTCATTGTAATTCATGTTTGCAGTGTATTGATGTGTTTTAAAAGCAATTTTCAATAAATATTGATTCAGTTTCATTAGATGTTATTTCATTATTTCATTGTCTCCCTCTATGTCAGGGGTATTGAACTCTGACCCTACGAGGTCCGTAGCCTGCTGGTTCTCTGTTCTACCTGATCCTTAATTACACCCACCTGGTATCACAGGTCTAAACCAATCCGTGATTAGAGAGAAGGGAGCAATGAAAGAACACAGTTTAACTGGCTTGGAGGACCAGAGTTGAGTATGAGGACACTATGGTCTCTTCCAGTTCAATGTCATGCCATTCAGTCTGACTCGGCTCCAGCAACCTATCAGAGAGCTCTGTGTTTGGGGGTGTGGCTTATAGACTTAGTAGGAGGGCGAAGGTGTCCTCATGCTACCAGCATGCTACCATTATGCTACCAGCATGCTACCATTATGCTACCAGCATGCTACCATTATGCTACCAGCATGCTACCATTATGCTACCAGCATGCTACCATTATGCTACCAGCATGCTACCATTAGTAGGAGGGCGAAGGTGTCTGCATGCTACCAGCCAAAACAGTATATTATGACTACATTTTTGGGAAGTTTTGTTTTAAATTTCGGTAAGAGTTTTGATGGCTGTTCGAACACTCAAATTTTTTCTTGACGCAAGCCAAAGTTGTTAGCCGAAGTCTACACCCCTTTGTCAGTGATTTTTACTTTTAGAATTATAACAATTGATTTGTTTTAAGCTTTTACAACAATTTGCATTTAGATCAAACCTCTCTAGGTCTCCAGTCTCCTCCACACCTGTCACCATCGTTATGCGCATAATGACAGTCACCTAGACTCCATCACCTCCTTGATTACCTGCCGTTTATATGTCCCTTTCGTTCCTTCCCCAGCTGAATCTAATAATCAACGCTTGATGATTCACTAATTCATTATTTAAATGTGCACTTCTTGGGGTCCCCAGGACCAAGTTTGGGAAATACTGCCCTACAGTCTCCTCCATGTTAACTACAGTCTCCTCCATGTTAACTACAGTCTCCTCCATGTTAACTACAGTCTCCTCCATGTTAAGTACAGTCTCCTCAATGTTAACTACAGTCTCCTCCATGTTAACTACAGTCTCCTCCATGTTAACTACAGTCTCCTCCATGTTAACTACAGTCTCCTCCATGTTAACTACAGTCTCCACCATGTTAACTACAGTCTCCTCCATGTTAACTACAGTCTCCACCATGTTAACTACAGTCTCCTCCATGTTAACTACAGTCTCCTCCATGTTAACTACAGTCTCCTCCATGTTAACTACAGTCTCCTTAATGTTAACTACCGTCTCCATGTTAACTACAGTCTCCTCCATGTTAACTACAGTCTCCTCCATGTTAACTACAGTCTCCTCCATGTTAACTACAGTCTCCTTAATGTTAACTACCGTCTCCATGTTAACTACAGTCTCCATGTTAACTACAGTCTCCTCCATGTTAACTACAGTCTCCTCCATGTTAACTACAGTCTCCTCAATGTTAAGGTCAGGTCATTCTGTTTGAAATTTCAGCGAGGTTTACGTTTGAGGGTGTGGCTTATAGGCTTAGTAGGTGTGGTTTATATACTTAGAGGATTGGCTTAGACGAGACAAGGGTGTGACTTATAGGTTAAGAGGGTGTGGCTTTAGAGGAAGACAGATGTTGTGCAGAATCCCAGCAGTTTCCATGGTTTCATACAAACACCGAGCCTTTGGTTGAAGTTGACTAAAAGTAGCTCAGTAAAGCTTTAAAACACATTATCATTAGAGTTACATAGTGATCAGGTCAATTATACCACATTATCAATAGAGTTACATAGTGAAATCAGGTTAATTATACCACATTATCAGTAGAGTTACATAGTGATCAGGTCAATTATACCACATTATCAGTAGAGTTACATGGTGAAATCAGGTTAATTATACCACATTATCAGTAGAGTTACATAGTGAAATCAGGTTAATTATACCACATTATCAATAGAGTTACATAGTGAAGTCAAGTTAATTATACCACATTATCATTAGAGTTACATAGTGAAATCAGGTTAATTATACCACATTATCAATAGAGTTACATAGTGAAATCAGGTTAATTATACCACATTATCAGTAGAGTTACATAGTGAAATCAGGTTAATTATACCACATTATCATTAGAGTTACATGGTGAAATCAGGTTAATTATACCACATTATCATTAGAGTTACATGGTGAAATCAGGTTAATTATACCACATTATCAACAGAGTTACATAGTGAAATCAGATTAATTATACCACATTATCAATAGAGTTACATAGTGAAATCAGGTGAATTATACCACATTATCATCAGAGTTACGTAGTGAAACTCTCTACTCTACGACATAAAAAAATAAAAATAAAGCAAAAATACCAAATGCCATAAATCTCGAAGCTCATACAAATCTTCACCAAATCAAAATAATTTCCAACCATCTGGGTAATAGAGAAAGAATGAGCCCATTGGATGATGGTTTGGTGAAACCACATGACGACCGTTTCTCATTGGACACATTCAAGGTACATATAAAAACATTTCACTTCACAAAAATATATATTCCTGAAGTTTTTAAAAACATTATTTTACTGTGATGTATTTTCACCCTGAGCTGGTATTGATGGATGGTATAGGTCTCACTCTGCTGGTATTGATGGTTGGTATAGGTCTCACTCTGCTGGTATTGATGGATGGTATAGGACTCACTCTGCTGGTATTGATGGCTGGTATAGGTCTCACTCTGCTGGTATTGATGGATGGTATAGGTCTCACTCTGTTGGTATTGATGGATGGTATAGGTCTCACTCTGCTGGTATTGATGGATGGTATAGGTCTCACTCTGCTGGTATTGATGGATGGTATAGGTCTCACTCTGCTGGTATTGATGGCTGGTATAGGTCTCACTCTGCTGGTATTGATGGATGGTATAGGTCTCACTCTGATGGTATTGATGGATGGTATAGGTCTCACTCTGCTGGTATTGATGGATGGTATAGGTCTCACTCTGCTGGTATTGATGGATGGTATAGGTCTCACTCTGCTGGTATTGATGGATGGTATAGGTCTCACTCTGCTGGTATTGATGGATGGTATAGGTCTCACTCTGCTGGTATTGATGGATGGTATAGGTCTCACTCTGCTGGTATTGATGGATGGTATAGGTCTCACTCTGATGGTATTGATGGATGGTATAGGTCTCACTCTGCTGGTATTGATGGCTGGTATAGGACTCACTCTGCTGGTATTGATGGATGGTATAGGTCTCACACTCTGCTGGTATTGATGGCTGGTATAGGACTCACTCTGCTGGTATTGATGGATGGTATAGGTCTCACTCTGCTGGTATTGATGGTTGGTATAGGACTCACTCTGCTGGTATTGATGGATGGTATAGGTCTCACTCTGCTGGTATTGATGGATGGTATAGGTCTCACTCTGATGGTATTGATGGATGGTATAGGTCTCACTCTGATGGTATTGATGGATGGTATAGGACTCACTCTGATGGTATTGATGGATGGTATAGGTCTCACACCCTGCTGGTATTGATGGATGGTATAGGTCTCACTCTGCTGGTATTGATGGATGGTATAGGTCTCACTCTGCTGGTATTGATGGATGGTATAGGTCTCACTCTGATGGTATTGATGGATGGTATAGGTCTCACTCTGATGGTATTGATGGATGGTATAGGTCTCACTCTGATGGTATTGATGGATGGTATAGGTCTCACACTCTGCTGGTATTGATGGCTGGTATAGGTCTCACTCTGCTGGTATTGATGGATGGTATAGGTCTCACACCCTGCTGGTATTGATGGATGGTATAGGTCTCACTCTGCTGGTATTGATGGCTGGTATAGGTCTCACTCTGCTGGTATTGATGGATGGTATAGGTCTCACACTCTGATGGTATTGATGGATGGTATAGGTCTCACACCCTGCTGGTGTTGATGGATGGTATAGGTCTCACACCCTGCTGGTGTTGATGGCTGGTATAGGTCTCACTCTGCTGGTATTGATGGCTGGTATAGGTCTCACTCTGCTGGTATTGATGGCTGGTATAGGTCTCACTCTGCTGGTATTGATGGATGGTATAGGTCTCACACCCTGCTGGTGTTGATGGATGGTATAGGTCTCACACCCTGCTGGTGTTGATGGCTGGTATAGGTCTCACTCTGCTGGTATTGATGGCTGGTATAGGTCTCACTCTGCTGGTATTGATGGATGGTATAGGTCTCACACTCTGATGGTATTGATGGATGGTATAGGTCTCACTCTGCTGGTATTGATGGCTGGTATAGGTCTCACTCTGCTGGTATTGATGGCTGGTATAGGTCTCACTCTGCTGGTATTGATGGCTGGTATAGGTCTCACTCTGCTGGTATTGATGGCTGGTATAGGTCACACTCTGCTGGTATTGATGGCTGGTAAAGGTCTCACACTCTGCTGGTATTGATGGATGGTATAGTTCTCACTCTCTTCTGGTATTGATGGATGGTATAGGTCTCACTCTGCTGGTATTGATGGATGGTATAGGTCTCTCACTCTGCTGGTATTGATGATTGGTCAAATCAAATCAAAGTTAATTTGTCACGTGCGCTGAATACAACAGGTGTAGGTAGACCTTACAGTGAAATGCTTACAGGCTCTAACCAATAGTGCAAAAAAGGTATTAGGTGAACAATAGGTAGGTAAAGAAATACCAACAGTAAAAAGACAGGCTATATACAGTAGCGAGGCTATAAAAGTAGCGAGGCTACATACAGACACCGGTTAGTCAGGCTGATTGAGGTAGTATGTACATGTAGATATGGTTAAAGTGACTATGCATATATGATGAACAGAGAGTAGCAGAAGCGTAAAAGAGGGGTTGGAGGGTGGTGGGTGGCGGGACACAATGCAGATAGCCCGGTTAGCCAATGTACGGGAGCACTGGTTGGTCGGCCCAATTGAGGTAGTATGTACATGAATGTATAGTTAAAGTGACTATGCATATATAATAAACAGAGAGTAGCAGCAGAGTAAAAGAGGGGTTGGGGGGGGGGGGGGGGGGGCACACAATGCAAATAGTCCGGGTAGCCATTTTATTACCTGTTCAGGAGTCTTATGGCTTGGGGGTAAAAACTGTTGAGAAGCCTTTTTGTCCTAGACTTTGTACTCTGGTACCGCTTGCCATGCGGTAGTAGAGAGAACAGTCTATGACTTGGGTGGCTGGGGTCTTTGACAATTTTTAGGGCCTTCCTCTGACACCGCCTGGTGTAGAGGTCCTGGATGGCAGGCAGTTTAGCCCCAGTGATGTACTGGGCCATACGCACTACCCTCTGTAGTGCCTTGCGGTCAAAGGCTGAGCAGTTGCCATACCAGGCAGTGATGCAACCAGTCAGGACGCTCTCGATGGTGCAGCAGTAGAACTTTTTGAGGATCTGGGGACTCATGCCAAATCTTTTCAGCCTCCTGAGGGGGAATAGGTTTTGTCGTGCCCTCTTCAGGACTGTCTTAGTGTGTTTGGACCATTCTAGTTTGTTGTTGGACACCAAGGAAGTTGAAGCTCTCAACCTGCTCCACTACAGCCCCGTTGATGAGAATAGGGACGTGGTCGGTCCTCCTTTTCCTGTAGTTCACAATAATCTCCTTCGTCTTGGTTACGTTGAGGGATAGGTTGTTATTCTGGCGCCACCCGGCCAGGTCTCTGACTTCCTCCCTATAGGCTGTCTCGTCGTTGTCGGTGATCAGGAATACCACTATTGTGTCGTCTGCAAACTTAATGATGGTATAGGGCTCACACCCTGCTGGTGTTGATAGCTGGTATAGGTCTCACACCCTGCTGGTGTTAATTACTGGTATAGGGCTCACACCCTGCTGGTGTTGACAGCTGGTATAGGGCTCACACCCTGCTGGTGTTAATTACTGGTATAGGGCTCACACCCTGCTGGTGTTGATAGCTGGTATAGGTCTCACACTCTGCTGGTGTTGATAGCTGGTATAGGGCTCACACACTGCTGGTATTGATGGCTGGTATAGGTCTCACACCCTGCTGGTGTTAATTACTGGTATAGGGCTCACACCCTGCTGGTGTTGATAGCTGGTATAGGGCTCACACACTGCTGGTATTGATGGCTGGTATAGGTCTCACACCCTGCTGGTGTTAATTACTGGTATAGGCCTCACACACTGCTGGTATTGATGGCTGGTATAGGTCTCACACACTGCTGGTATTGATGGCTGGTATAGGCCTCACACTCTGCTGGTATTGATGAATGGTATAGGTCTCACACACTGCTGGTATTGATGGCTGGTATAGGCCTCACACTCTGCTGGTATTGATGGCTGGTATAGGTCTCACACTCTGCTGGTATTGATGGCTGGTACAGGTCTCACACTCTGCTGGTATTGATGACTGGTAAAGATCTCACACTCTGCTGGTATTGATGGCTGGTTTTGGTCTCACACTCTGCTGGTATTGATGGCTGGTACAGGTCTCACACTCTGCTGGTATTGATGGCTGGTATAGGTCTCACACTCTGCTGGTATTGATGGCTGGTATAGGTCTCACACTCTGCTGGTATTGATGACTGGTACAGGTCTCACACTCTGCTGGTATTGATGGCTGGTATAGGTCTCACACTCTGCTGGTATTGATGGCTGGTATAGGCCTCACACTCTGCTGGTATTGATGGCTGGTATAGGTCTCACACTCTGCTGGTATTGATGACTGGTAAAGATCTCACACTCTGCTGGTATTGATGGCTGGTATTGGTCTCACACTCTGCTGGTATTGATGGCTGGTATAGGTCTCACACTCTGCTGGTATTGATGGATGGTATAGGTCTCACTCTGCTGGTATTGATGGATGGTATAGTTCACACACTCTGCTGGTATTGATGGATGTGTAGGTACTGAAGTCAGAGAGAGAGAGAGAGTCAAGGAGAGAGAGAGAGAGATTGTATTATTAATCTGTTAATATTGATGATATATCATCATATATTATGTATTGTTGTTATTAATGATTATATCTGCCTTTGAAAATACTCTTTGTTTAATAAGGCTGGTTACCAAATACATGGACTACAAATCAAGATGGCTACCCAACATATAACTACAACACCCACTTTGACTGTAGTCTGCTCTCTGCTGTCACTTCCCCTGGTGGTCGTCCTGTTCAGAGGAACCTGAGTCTCAGTTGGAGCTGCAGAGGAAGAGTTATCACCATTAAAACAACAAGTTTGAGGTGAAACAAGGACATATCAGTTAAAAGGTGGTAGATGTTTACATGTTGTGGTCAAAATGCTTTTTAAGTGAAGCTTTTTATTTGCATAATAAGAATGATTGATTAGGAAAACCCAGACTTTAAAAAATGAATGAATGAAAAAGTGAATCCTTACAGAGAGTGAGAGAGTGAGTTTACCTGTTTTTCTGCAGAAGGAGTAGACACAGGTGGAGGAGAGGAGAGAGGAGAGGAGACACAGGACACAGACTGAACAGCAACATCCAACACAGACCACAGTCTACATCAGGGGAGGAGGAGGAGGACTCAGTAGGACTGGTTTCTGGACATAAACACAAGCATAAATTAAGAAACTTGTCTCTCATTGAGATTCTGTTTCCCTGGCATTACAACGTATGTAAATGTATTTTGTATGGCAACCTAAAGAAAGAAACAAGAAACAGTATTTTCTTACCAAATGAAAGACTGGTGATGACATTTCCATGGTGGTAGACAATTTGTTCTGTGTCACTGAGAAACCCTTCCTTGTTCACCACAGGTTTCTGCCAGCTCCCACAGTAGTAGAGTCCCAGGTCAGATTCAGAGACGTTAGTTATCAGTAGATCATAGAACTGTTGAGAACGCCACAGGAAATAGAATCGACAGACAGGATTTGATTTGGAAATTATGAAATGACCCCCGTTCCCAACAGAGCTGTTTCTGTGCCAATCTGTTGCCAGACAGTCTTTGATGTCACAATGAAGAACGACGTTGTCTCCTGGTCTGACTCTCAGCTCCACCTCTGCTGCAGAGATCCCATCCTGACTGGAGGAAACAGCACCTACAGGAAGCAGAGGAACAGTGTTAGGATGAACTGACTGGAGGAAACAGCACCTACAGGTAGCAGAGGAACAGTGTTAGGATGAACTGACTGGAGGAAACAGCACCTACAGGTAGCAGAGGAACAGTGTCAGGATGAACTGACTGGAGGAAACAGCATCTACAGGTAGCAGAGGAACAGTGTTAGGATGAACTGACTGGAGGAAACAGCACCTACAAATAAAATTATATTTGTCACATGCTTCGTAAACAAAAGGTGCCTGTTAAGATATATATTTTTTAAATAATCTGATTTCTTGTCCCAGTTCACCCCTACAGCGTACTACTCTCATCCTACTGAGAATGCAATGGCATTCCCACCACAAGTCCATTTTGGTACAGTGTTTCCCTTCAGCTGATTATCAGAGGTTGTCAGTCACATGGGTCTAGAAAGATGATTCTCTTCCTCAATAGTGTGCAGTGAATTCTACTAGATGAAATCCTGACATTAATATGACATTGTGGCATTTAAAGTGTATTTCATTTGTTTTAATTTGACATGTGCTACTATAAAATGTAATTTTGTTCACACAGCCAAAATGCCTACTATTTAGAACACAAGTCTGGGTATTTGGACACGGATAATGTGATTTAACCAGATGTTTGGTATCCATTACTGGGAGTTACAGGAGAGGTACGGTTTGGTGTAACACAGAGAATTATCAACCAGACTTAGTGATACTGTCTTTGTCCTCAATTTGTGTAGTCTCATAAAATGCCAATGTCCAGTAGCAAGGGATCTGTTCGATTTTAGAAAATGCTTCCTTATTCAAATAAATACATGTTTTGCTCCATGAAGTAATCCAACAATGTGTACGCTGCCATCTTGTCAATTTCAAGTCTTCTTTTATTGGTCGAGACAGGTGGGTCCACCCCAAAGTGCCGTATGTCATGATGACAGACACCTGTCTCGACCAATGAGAGAAGATTTGAAGTCAACTATTTGTGGCATGCGCGAATAGCACTTGAAGGCAGCATTAGTGTGCAACACATTTTTTCTTGAGGCAAGCCATAGAGATAGATAGAAGACTCATCTTTATATCTGTGCCATTATAGCATCTGTGACAGCACGGGCAGTGCCATTGAGGTGCCACTACAACCCATTGAAAACCCAACCCAGTTGACCACTTTAAATTGGTGGAACAATGACGGAAGCCCTCAATGACGATGACAATGCTACAATGTCCGTTTGGCCACTACAGAACTCTATCATTCTCTATGAGGCAAACTGAAGTTTAAGTAGCCGAAGTCTACGCTCCTTCGTTGTAGGGGAAATGTCAACAGTAGTGATGTTTTTGTTGTCATTAGACAGATGACAATTTTTATTGCACATTTTTTCACCTGAGAAATACTGCACCAAACATCTTTGTTAGACATAAAATTGCGCGATTTAGACTTCTGTTTAATCTCCGATTGATTCTGGCTACTTTGAGGAAGTTGTTGCGTTTGGCGTCTCAAGCCTTCCTCAGTGGTCTCAAGAGGGACAAACAGTAACATCGGCGCTTTGTTTTCGTGTTTTAAGGGAGTATGCGAGCACAGACGTTCACTTCGCACTGCGGAGTTCTGCTCGGAACAAACCGAAACTACAGTATGTCTGCGGACTCTCAGCCTTGAGATCTTGGTTTGGAGCCTGTGATATATGTTCCTGTTGGTCGAAAGAGGAAAGTCTGTAAACAAGCTCATGAAAAGGAGAGAGTCAAGATCCAGCGACGGGAAACAATAATAGACTACTGTCTGCAAACATCTTAGTCTCCTGTCACTCGGACAATAAGAATCTACTCATCCTTGACCAGGAAATTAAATTGATATTTCGCTTTTTCGATTGAATGCAACCCTTCACATATAAACGTCATGTTTTTAATCACAATAATACCATACATCTAGTTAACCGTAAAACCACAAATAAATGAGTTATACTGTAGGAATAAGGCCCAGTGAAACAAAAGTTTACCCACTTAAGAATGCAATCAGAGCGACACACAGCCTGTCCATCTCGTAGTCTGATGGTGAATGTAGCTGGGTCTCTAATGCGGATATTAGTTAGTATAATGGGTACACAGAACCATACAAGGATAGACGCAACACTACTGCCCTGCCCTCTCATGTTCACACCTTTTGACTTGCTTCTCAATCCACCGCATCAGCCTGTCGCATTTCTGCATCTGGTGTGAAAGATGACAGAGCTAGAGCGCTGTCTGTCAGACCATGAGGCATCCTGAAAATTGGTCTTCTCACGAAACCGTCTGTAACATCTGAACGGTTTGGCCTACAAACTAATATGACCCATCTATGGAAAGATGAGACTCTCACCAACACCTACATGTTCTGCTCTCGGACTCCCACAGGCCTCACAACACGTATCTGAATGTAAAGGGTTCATCAAAAAGAAATATGCTTCCTCTCTTATGTCTCTCAGATATAGGACAGACACTTCAGAACAAACATCCTTCAGATTTTTTTGGGGGACTATCTGTTGTTCCATGTACTGAATCTGTTATTCATTGTGTTTGAATGGGCTAATAGCAGTAAGGACAAAATTACATTTTCATCAAATAATTATTTTATATGCAATTGTTGATACTTCAAGGGGTCTTAAAATTCAGAATCAAAAAGCTAAATGATCCTTGGTATGACCTTAAAACGATTCCATCTAGCTTAGTAGACCCACTGACCTATAATGGATTTACCAAGAGCAACTGGTGGAAAAAGAGCTGAAGAAGTTTGGAACCAGTTCCTAGAACTGTCCACCCGGCCAAACTGAGCAATCGGAGAAGGGCCTTGGTCAGGGAGGTGACCAAGAACCCGATGGTCAATGTGATAGAGCTCCAGAGTTCCTCTGTGGAGATGGGAGAACCTTCCAGAAGGACAACTATCTCTACAGCACTCCACCAATCAGGCCTTTATGTTAAGGTGACCAGACGGAAGCCCCTCCTTAGAGAAAGGCACATGACTGCCCGCTTGGAGTTTGCCAAAAGGCACCAAAAGGACTCTCAGCCCATGAGAAACAAGATTCTCTGATCTGATGAAACCAAGATTGAACTATTTCGCCTGAATGCCAAGTGTCACGTCTGGAGGAAACCTGGCACATCCCTACAGTGAAGCATGGTGGTGGCAGCATCATGATGGGATGTTTTTCAGCGGCAGGGACTGGGAGACTAGTCAGGATCGAGGGACAGATGAACGGAGCAAAGTACAAAGAGATCCTTGATGAAAACCTGCTCCAGAGTGCTCAGGACCTCAGCCTGGGGCAAAGGTTCACATTCCAACAGGGCAACGACACTTATCCACACAGCCAAGACAACGCAGGAGTGGCTTCGGGACAAGTCTCTGAATGTCCTTGAGTGGCCCAGCCAGAGCCCGTACTTGAACCCGATCGAACATATATTTTTCGTGGCTGTCAATTTACCACCACAAACCAATGCTGGCACTAAGACCGCACTCAATGAGCTGTATACGGCCATAAGCAAACAGGAAAACTCTCATCCAGAGGCGGCGCTCCTAGTGGCCGGGGACTTTAATGCAGGGAAACTTAAAGCCGTTTGACCTAATTTCTGCAACCAGAGGGAAAAAAACTCTAGACCACCTTTACTCCACACACAGAGTTGCAAAAAAATCTCTCCCTCACCCTCCATTTGACAAATCTGACCACAATTCTATCCTCCTGATTCCTGCTTACAAGCAAAAACCAAAGCTGGAAGCACCAGTGACTCGGTCAATAGAAAAGTGGTCAGATGAAGCAGATGCTAAGCTACAGGACTTTTTTGCTAGCACCGACTGGAATAAGTTACGGGATTCTTACGATGGCATTGAGGAGTACATCACATCAGTCACTGGCTTCATCAATAAGTGCATCGATGGCGTCGTCCCCACATTGACTGTACGTACATACCCCAACCAGAAGCCTTGGATTACAGGCAACGTCCGCACTGAGCTGAAGGGTAGAGCTGACGCTTTCAAGGAGCGGGACTCTAACCCTGACGCTATGCCCACCGACGAACCATAAACAGCCAAAACGTCAATACAACCCTAAGATTGAATCGTACAACACCAGCTCCGATGCTCGTCGGATGTGGCAGGACTTGCAAACTATTACAGACTACAAAAGGAAGCACAGCTGCGAGCTGCCCAGTGACAGAAGCCTACCAGACGAGCTAAATTACTTCTATGCTCGCTTCGAGGCAAGCAACACTGAAACATGCATGAGAGCATCAGCTGTTCCGGACGACTGTGTGTTCACTCTCTCCGTAGCCGTTGTGAGTAAACATGTCAACATTCACAAGGCAGCAGGGTCAGGGGGATAACCAGGAACTCTGAGCATGCGCTGACCAACTGGCAAGTGTCTTCACTGACATGTTCAACCTGTCCCTGACTGAGACTGTAATACCAACATGTTTCAAGCAGACCACCATAGTCCCTGTGCCAACGAACACTAAGGTAACCTGCCTAAATGACTATCGACCCATAGCACTCGCGTCTGTAGCCATGAAATGTTTTGAAAGGCTGGTCATGGCTCACATCAACACCATTATCCCAGAAACCCTAGACCCATTCCAATTTGCATTCAACCCCATAGTGCCTGTCCATCTCGTGGTCTGATGGTGACTGTCAGAGAGTAGCTGGGTCTTTGAGTAACAAGGTCTTTGCTGCGTATTTCCATGTTCATGACTAGATGTACTTTACCATGAAAGGACATACGAGCAGCGATTGGTTCGATGGAATGGAAAGTTTTCAGCTTGTGGTCCTTTTCTGTGAAACCCATGTTGTGTGACATGAAGGGGAGGGTTTTCATCGAGTTAAAAAAGTTTCACACCAACGTGATGTCACCGGAAAATATTCAGCTTTGAGTTGGTCGCTGTAGATAGCATGAACGTCCAATAACAACCCATTTTCAAAAACATCCTATTAAAGGACAACCAAACACATGTTAATGAGCGAGTCTGACCTTTGAACTTCAGAGAAAATGGCTGATGAGACAGAGGTCTAAATTTGTCCTATAGGCTTTTATACTTGTGGTCGGAATGGATTAGGCCGAATTTTTACTTTAATAAATGTTGAATATTCGGTTATAATACCGTTATATATCAAATCCTGTCCCTGATCTATGAACTATTTCAGGTAACCTGACAGTCAGACAAGTCTCTTTAACTGGGACACACAGATGAACCTTATTGACCCCAGTCCAGTGGTTGACCATAACACTCTGATAACATGGAGACTAAACACTAAGTATTAAACCATAACACTCTGATAACATGGAGACTAAACACTAAGTATTAGACCATAACACTCTGATAACATGGAGACTAAACACTAAGTATTAGACCATAACACTCTGATAACATGGAGACTAAACACTAAGTATTAAACCATAACACTCTGATAACATGGAGATTAAACACTAATTATTAGACCATAACACTCTGATAACATGGAGACTAAACACTAAGTATTAGACCATAACACTCTGATAACATGGAGACTAAACACTAAGTATTAAACCATAACACTCTGATAACATGGAGATTAAACACTAAGTATTAAACCATAACACTGATAACATGGAGACTAAACACTAAGTATTAGACCATAACACTCTGATAACATGGAGACTAAACACTAAGTATTAGACCATAACACTCTGATAACATGGAGACTAAACACTAAGTATTAAACCATAACACTCTGATAACATGGAGACTAAACACTAAGTATTAAACCATAACACTGATAACATGGAGACTAAACACTAAGTATTAAACCATAACACTCTGATAACATGGAGACTAAACACTATTGCCAGCAGCATACCACCCTGCATACCACTGCTGGCTTGCTTCTGAAGCTAAGCAGGGTTGGTCCTGGTCAGTCCCTGGATGGGAGACCAGATGCTGCTGGAAGTGGTGTTGGAGGGCCAGTAGGAGGCACTCTTTCCTCTGGTCTAAAAAAAAAAAAATATCCCAATGCCCCAGGGCAGTGATTGGGGACACTGCCCTGTGTAGGGTGCCGTCTTTCAGATGGGACGTTAAACGGGTGTCCTGACTCTCTGAGGTCATTAAAGATCCCATGGCACTTATCGTAAGAGTAGGGGTGTTAACCCCGGTGTCCTGGCTAAATTCCCAATCTGGCCCTCAAACCATCATGGTCACCTAATAATCCCCAGTTTACAATTGGCTCATTCATCCCCCTCCTCTCCCCTGTAACTATTCCCCAGGTTGTTGCTGCAAATGAGAACGTGTTCTCAGTCAACTTACCTGGTAAAATAATGGTAAAATAAAATAAATAAATAAAAGTATTAAACCATAACATTTATTTATTTATTTTTATTTCACCTTTATTTAACCAGGTAGGCAAATTGAGAACACGTTCTCATTTACAATTGCGACCTGGCCAAGATAAAGCAAAGCAGTTCGACACATACAACAACACATAGTTACACATGGAGTAAAACAAACATACAGTCAATAATACAGTGAAAAATAAGTCTATATACAATGTGAGCAAGTGAGGTGAGATAAGGGAAGTGAAGGCAAACAAAATATATAAAATATATATAAATAAATAAAAATATAAAAAAGGCCATGGTGGCGAAGTAAATACAATATAGCAAGTAAAAAAATAAAAAAATAAAAATAAAAACACTGGAATGGTTGGTTTGCAGTGGAAGAAAGTGTAAAGTAGAGATAGAAATAATGGGGTGCAAAGGAGCAAACTAAATAAATAAATACAGTAGGTAAAGAGGTAGTTGTTTGGGCTAAATTATAGATGGGCTATGTACAGGTGCAGTAATCTATGAGCTGCTCTGACAGCTGGTGCTTAAAGCTAGTGAGGGAGATAAGTGTTTCCAGTTTCAGAGATTTTTGTAGTTCGTTCCAGTCATTGGCAGCAGAGAACTGGAAGGAGAGGCGGCCAAAGGAAGAATTGGTTTTGGGGGTGACCAGAGAGATATACCTGCTGGAGCGCGTGCTACAGGTAGGTGCTGCTATGGTGACCAGCGAGCTGAGATAAGGGGGGACTTTACCTAGCAGGGTCTTGTAGATGACCTGGAGCCAGTGGGTTTGGCGACGAGTATGAAGCGAGGGCCAGCCAACGAGAGTGTACAGGTCGCAGTGGTGGGTAGTATATGGGGCTTTGGTGACAAAACTGATGGCACTGTGATAGACTGCATCCAATTTATTGAGTAGGGTTTTGGAGGCTATTTTGTAAATGACATCACCGAAGTCGAGGATTGGTAGGATGGTCAGTTTTACAAGGGTATGTTTGGCAGCATGAGTGAAGGATGCTTTGTTGCGGAATAGGAAGCCAATTCTAGATTTAACTTTGGATTGGAGATGTTTGATGTGAGTCTGGAAGGAGAGTTTACAGTCTAACCAGACACCTAGGTATTTGTAGTTGTCCACATATTCTAAGTCAGAGCCGTCCAGAGTAGTGATGTTGGACAGGCGGGCAGGTGCAGGCAGCGATCGGTTGAAGAGCATGCATTTAGTTTTACTTGTATTTAAGAGCAATTGGAGGCCACGGAAGGAGAGTTGTACGGCATTGAAGCTCGCCTGGAGGGTTGTTAACACAGTGTCAAAAGAAGGGCCAGAAGTATACAGAATAGTGTCGTCTGCGTAGAGGTGGATCAGAGAATCACCAGCAGCAAGAGCGACATCATTGATGTATACAGAGAAGAGAGTCGGTCCAAGAATTGAACCCTGTGGCACCCCCATAGAGACTGCCAGAGGCCCGGACAACAGACCCTCCGATTTGACACACTGAACTCGATCAGAGAAGTAGTTGGTGAACCAGGCGAGGCAATCATTAGAGAAACCAAGGCTGTCGAGTCTGCCGATGAGGATGTGGTGATTGACAGAGTCAAAAGCCTTGGCCAGGTCAATGAAAACGGCTGCACAGTACTGTTTCCTATCGATGGCGGTTAAGATATCGTTTATGACCTTGAGCGTGGCTGAGGTGCACCCATGACCAGCTCTGAAACCAGATTGCATAGCGGAGAAGGTATGGTGGGATTCGAAATGGTCGGTAATCTGTTTGTTGACTTGGCTTTCGAAGACCTTAGAAAGGCAAGGTAGGATAGATATAGGTCTGTAGCTGTTAGGGTCAAGAGTGTCCCCCCCTTTGAAGAGGGGGATAACCGCAGCTGCTTTCCAATCTTTGGGAATCTCAGACGACACGAAAGAGAGGTTGAAAAGACTAGTAATAGGGGTGGCAACAATTTCAGCAGATAGTTTTAGAAAGAAAGGGTCCAGATTATCTAGCCCGGCTGATTTGTAAGGGTCCAGATTTTGCAGCTCTTTCAGAACATCAGCTGACTGTATTTGGGAGAAAGAGAAATGGGGAAGGCTTGGGCGAGTTGCTGTGGGGGGTGCAGTGCTGTTGACCGGGGTAGGGGTAGCCAGGTGGAAAGCATGGCCAGCCGTAGAAAAATGCATATTGAAATTCTCAATTATAGTGGATTTGTCGGTGGTGACAGTGTTTCCTATCTTCAGTGCAGTTGGAAGCTGGGAGGAGGTGTTCTTATTCTCCATGGACTTTACAGTGTCCCAGAACTTTTTTGAATTTGTGTTGCAGGAAGAAAATTTCTGCTTGAAAAAGCTAGCCTTGGCTTTTCTAACTGCCTGTGTATATTGGTTTCTAGCTTCCCTGAAAAGTTGCATATCACGGGGGCAGTTCGATGCTAATGCAGAACGCCATAGGATGTTTTTCTGTTGGTTAAGGGCAGTCAGGTCAGGAGAGAACCAAGGGCTATATCTGTTCCTGGTTCTAAATTTCTTGAATGGGGCATGCTTATTCAAGATGGTGAGGAAGGCATTTAAAAAAAAGAAAATGGAGACTAAACACTAAGTATTAAACCATAACACTCTGATAACATGGAGACTAAACACTAAGTATTAGACCATAACACTCTGATAACATGGAGACTAAACACTAAGTATTAAACCATAACACTCTGATAACATGGAGACTAAACACTAAGTATTAAACCATAACACTCTGATAACATGGAGACTAAACACTAAGTATTAGACCATAACACTCTGATAACATGGAGACTAAACACTAAGTATTAAACCATAACACTCTGATAACATGGAGACTAAACACTAAGTATTAGACCATAACACTGATAACATGGAGACTAAACACTACGTCCTGGATACAGCCATTGGCCAAATACCTCAACACCCCAAGGTGCCTTATTGCTGTTATAAACAGGTTACCAATGTAATTAGGACAATAAACAAGTTGTTTTGCTTCATACCTGTGGTATATTGTCTCATATATATATAGCCATTCAGCATTCATGGCTCTAACTAGCGAGTTTAAAATTGTACTTTTAATTAATGAATAGAGAGTGTTATTTTTCATGATGGACCTTTTTATTTTGAACACTTAACTATGGTGGTGATAATAGTAAACTACAATACCCAAGATGCACTGGAGGATGTGCTATATACCCAGTGTTAAACAGTACTTTTCATCTTATCTGATAAATGATCTCTGTGTTCATCAATGAACAGCGGACAATCAGTTAACATCCACACTCTGGTCAATATGTGTGAAGGGGAGAGATTTATGTGACAAACTAACTTGTAATAACAACGTTTGGTCTCTCTTCCTCAGGCTGAATGACAGCACCATGGCAACAACAACAGGAAGTCAGTGTGGGTTTCCTGTGTACTGAGTGTGTCTTCTCAGCCATTCAGTGACGATCTGATCAGTGACTAGCTCTTATATGAGTACTGTAATGTCAACATCATAATATCAGACTTAACAACATTAGTAGTGTTCAATGTATGTATATGTTTACATATATGTGTGTATATGGGAGTGTGTCCATATGATTGTATCTCATCTTATGTGTGTGGTTGTGGTTTACTCTGCTTGTGCTGCTGCTCTGTAGGGGAGGAGTTAAGGGGGGCCTGAGTTTCAGGTCTGAGGAGCAGTATGAGAGTAGCTGGGTCTGTCAGTAACAGTACCAGAGTAGCTGGGTCTGTCAGTAACAGTACCAGAGTAGCTGGGTCTGTCAGTAACAGTACCAGAGTAGCTGGGTCTGTCAGTAACAGTATGAGAGTAGCTGGGTCTGTCAGTAACAGTATGAGAGTAGCTGGGTCTGTCAGTAACAGTATCAGAGTAGCTGGGTCTGTCAGTAACAGTATCAGAGTAGCTGGGTCTGTCAGTAACAGTATCAGAGTAGCTGGGTCTGTCAGTAACAGTATCAGAGTAGCTGGGTCTGTCAGTAACAGTATCAGAGTAGCTGGGTCTGTCAGTAACAGTATCAGAGTAGCTGGGTCTGTCAGTAACAGTATCAGAGTAGCTGGGTCTGTCAGTAACAGTATCAGAGTAGCTGGGTCTATAAGTAACAGTATCAGAGTAGCTGGGTCTGTCAGTAACAGTGTCAGAGTAGCTGGGTCTGTCAGTAACAGTATTAGAGTAGCTGGGTCTGTCAGTAACAGTATCAGAGTAGCTGGGTCTGTCAGTAACAGTATGAGAGTAGCTGGGTCTGTCAGTAACAGTATCAGAGTAGCTGGGTCTGTCAGTAACAGTATGAGAGTAGCTGGGTCTGTCAGTAACAGTATCAGAGTAGCTGGGTCTGTCAGTAACAGTATCAGAGTAGCTGGGTCTGTCAGTAACAGTATCAGAGTAGCTGGGTCTGTCAGTAACAGTATCAGAGTAGCTGGGTCTGTCAGTAACAGTATCAGAGTAGCTGGGTCTGTCAGTAACAGTATCAGAGTAGCTGGGTCTGTCAGTAACAGTATCAGAGTAGCTGGGTCTGTCAGTAAGAGTATCAGAGTAGCTGGGTCTGTCAGTAACAGTATCAGAGTAGCTGGGTCTGTCAGTAACAGTATCAGAGTAGCTGGGTCTGTCAGTAACAGTATCAGAGTAGCTGGGTCTGTCAGTAACAGTATCAGAGTAGCTGGGTCTGTCAGTAACAGTATCAGAGTAGCTGGGTCTGTCAGTAACAGTATCAGAGTAGCTGGGTCTGTCAGTAACAGTATCAGAGTAGCTGGGTCTGTCAGTAACAGTATCAGAGTAGCTGGGTCTGTCAGTAACAGTATCAGAGTAGCTGGGTCTGTCAGTAACAGTATCAGAGTAGCTGGGTCTGTCAGTAACAGTATCAGAGTAGCTGGGTCTGTCAGTAACAGTATCAGAGTAGCTGGGTCTGTCAGTAACAGTATCAGAGTAGCTGGGTCTGTCAGTAACAGTATCAGAGTAGCTGGGTCTGTCAGTAACAGTATCAGAGTAGCTGGGTCTGTCAGTAACAGTATCAGAGTAGCTGGGTCTGTCAGTAACAGTATCAGAGTAGCTGGGTCTGTCAGTAACAGTACCAGAGTAGCTGGGTCTGTCAGTAACAGTGTCAGAGTAGCTGGGTCTGTCAGTAACAGTATGAGAGTAGCTGGGTCTGTCAGTAACAGTATCAGAATAGCTGGGTCTGTCAGTAACAGTATCAGAGTAGCTGGGTCTGTCAGTAACAGAATCAGAGTAGCTGGGTCTGTCAGTAACAGTATCAGAGTAGCTGGGTCTGTCAGTAACAGTATCAGAGTAGCTGGGTCTGTCAGTAACAGTATCAGAGTAGCTGGGTCTGTCAGTAACAGTATCAGAGTAGCTGGGTCTGTCAGTAACAGTATCAGAGTAGCTGGGTCTGTCAGTAACAGTATCAGAGTAGCTGGGTCTGTCAGTAACAGTATCAGAGTAGCTGGGTCTGTCAGTAACAGTATCAGAGTAGCTGGGTCTGTCAGTAACAGTATCAGAGTAGCTGGGTCTGTCAGTAACAGTATCAGAGTAGCTGGGTCTGTCAGTAACAGTATCAGAGTAGCTGGGTCTGTCAGTAACAGTGTCAGAGTAGCTGGGTCTGTCAGTAACAGTATCAGAGTAGCTGGGTCTGTCAGTAACAGTATCAGAGTAGCTGGGTCTGTCAGTAACAGTGTCAGAGTAGCTGGGTCTGTCAGTAACAGTATCAGAGTAGCTGGGTCTGTCAGTAACAGTATCAGAGTAGCTGGGTCTCTGATGCAGATATCAGTTAGTATAACAGGTAAACACAACCATAAAGGATACAATCACAACTACTGCCCTGCCCTCTCATGTTAACAGTTCACACCTCTTGACTTGAACTAGTCCATCTCAAGGTCTGATGGGTAATGTTAGACTCCAGATGTGGAACACAGACTGAGATGGACCCACACCACTTGAGGAAGTCACACCTCATGACTTGAGTCTTAGAGGTGTTGATACAGCTGAATGACTCTGTTGTTTCACTCAAAGTCACATCATAAAGTATCTATCTGGTGTCTGGTCCCTCATACAGACTGTTAATACTACACTTTATACCACGTATACTGGAGAAATATTACATATTACTACATAATAATAATGTCACATAGTATTTTGTACGCATGCCTACACACACACACACACACACACACACACACACACACACACACACACACACACACACACACACACACACACACACACACACACACACACACACACACACACACACACACACACACACTCGTGTGCAGGGCTACAGTGGCATGTAGATGGAAACACTGTGGTTTCTACAGACCTGAAAACTGCTCCTCAGACCTGAAACCCAGTTCCCCCTTAACCCCTCCCCTACAGAGCAGCAGCACTAGCTGAGTAAACCACAACCACACAAAAAGGACTCGGCATGCATATGCAATCATCATACGTACCTTAACCCCTCAGACCTAAACACCAGGCCCCCCTTAACCCCTCCCCTACAGAGCAGCAGCACTAGCTGAGTAAACCACAACCACACACATAGGACTATATATGATATATAATCATATGGACACACTCCCATATACCCACACATATATATATATAAACACATGTAAACATCTACATACATTGACCACTACTAATGTTGATAAGTCTGATATTATGATGTTGACATTACAGTACTCATATAAGAGCTAGTCACTGATTGGCTGAGAGGACACACTCAGTACACAGGAAACCCACACTGACTTCCTGTTGTTGTTGCCATGGTGCTGTCATTCAGCCTGAGGAAGAGAGACCAAACGTTGTTATTACAAGTTAGTTTGTCACATAAATCTCTCCCCTTCACACATATTGACCAGAGTGTGGATGTTAATTAATCGGTTACTGTTCATTGATTAACACAGAGATCATTCATCAGATGGGATGAAAAGAACTGTTTAACACTGGGTATATAGCACATCCTCCAGTGCATCCTGGGTATTGTAGTTTACTATTATCACCACCATAGTTTAGTGTTGTAAATACAAAGATCCATCATGAAATATAACATAGATTCAGAATCTCTATTCATTGCTGAAAAGTAATGTTTAACACCTACTTTAGGTCTAACATTAGGTCTACTTCCTGACTACAGGTATAAAGACGTCTTTTAAGCCTCTGTATAAGTGTATTTTCTTGTAGGTTTAAAGGTCAACTCAGTCATCAAAATGTGTGTTTGTTTCTTCATAGAGTGTCTGTAGGTCTAAGGTGAACACCTCAAAGAAGCTGAATATTTTCCATTGACGTCACGTTGGTGTGAAACCTGTTTACCTTGATGCTAGACCCTCCTCTTCCTGTCACAACATGGGTTTCAGAGAAAAGGACCACACGCTGAAAACTTTCCATTCCATCGAACCAATCGCTGCTCGTATGTCCTTTCATGGTAAAGTACATCTAGTCATGAACACGGAAATACGCAGCAAAGACCTTGTTACTCAAAGACCTTGTTACTCTCTGACAGTCACCATCACACCATCAGACCACGAGATGGACAGGCTGTGTGTTTCTCTCATCACTCTCTTGTGTAAGTAGCCTTTAGAATTAGTTTTACTGGGCCTCAGAGCTGCACGATAGATCATCGTCTGATGTGGTTTTATACTTGTCTACATTTGTTAACCTACACTCTTACAAAAAGGGTTCCAAAGTGTTCTTCGGCTGTTCCCATAGGAGAACCCTTTTTGGTTCCATTTCCTCTGTGGAAGTGGTTCAATCTTGAACCCAAAAGGGATCTACCTAGAACCAAAAGGGATCTACCTAGAACCAAAAAGGATCTACCCAGAACCAAAAGGGATCTACTTAGAACCAAAAGGGATCTGCCTAGAATCTGCTACCTGTAGGTGCTGTTTCCTCCAGTCAGTTCATCCTAACACTGTTCCTCTGATACCTGTAGGTGCTGTTTCCTCCAGTCAGTTCATCCTAACACTGTTCCTCTGTTACCTGTAGGTGCTGTTTCCTCCAGTCAGTTCATCCTAACACTGTTCCTCTGTTACCTGTAGGTGCTGTTACCTCCAGTCAGTTCATCCTAACACTGTTCCTCTGCTACCTGTAGGTGCTGTTTCCTCCAGTCAGTTCATCCTAACACTGTTCCTCTGCTACCTGTAGGTGCTGTTTCCTCCAGTCAGGATGGGATCTCTGCAGCAGAGGTGGAGCTGAGAGTCAGACCAGGAGACAACATCACTCTCTACTGTGACTGTAACATAACTACTGGAGTTTACATTATGTGGTATAGGAACTGTTCTCACAAGTACCAGCAGCCTCTCGTTATTTCAGCAAAATAATTGATTTACAACCGTTTCCCTGGATATAATGTGTTATGGAACCCCTCTAACAAGTCCTATGATCTACTGATTGAGAACATCACTGAATCTAACCTGGGACTCTACTACTGTGGGACTGTGGAGAACACGGTAGTGGATGATGGAGGTAAAGGAGGAATTAAACAGAAAGAGTTGTACCACTATGGAAACATCACCACTAGGATTTCACTTGGTAAGAACAGTTATTATTCTGTCTTTATCTTCTGGCTGTATCTTTGGTATTGGTTTCTTTGAATGAGAGTTACGCCAAAGAAAATGTATCTTATTTTGAATTAACACTCTGAGACTAATCTAAACTCACAAAATGTCCCCCCCAATGAATGTTAAAACAACCAAGAGTCATGATTAACAATATATCATTGACAAGGTCTTTATTGTTTCTAAGAGTGTAGTTCTGTTTGTGTTTAATGTTTTGTCCAGACACCAGTCCTCCTGAGTCCTCCTCCTCCTCCCCTGATGAAGACTGCGGACTGTGTTGGATGTTGCTGTTCAGTCTGTGTCCTGTGTCTGCTCTCCTCTCCTCTCTCCTCTCCTCCACCTGTGTCTACTCCTTCTGCAGAACAACAGGTAAACTCACTCTCTCACTCTCTCAGTCAGGATTGACTTAATTAATCACTCGTTCATATTTTAAGTCTGGGTATTCCTAATCAATCTCACCTATTATTTAAATAATTACCTACGATTTTAACTTTTTTTTTTTTTTTTGACAACAATAAGTAAACATCTACCAACTTTTAACTGATAAGTCCTTGTTTAACCTCAAACTTGGTGTTTTAATGGTGGTAACTCTTCCTCTGCAGCTCCAACTGAGACTCAGGTTCCTCTGAACAGGACGACCACCAGGGGAAGTGACAGCAGAGAGCAGATTACAGTCAGAGTGGGTATTGTAGTTTCATTTTGGGTAGCCATCTTGATTTGGAGTCCACGTGTATGGAAACCCTACCCTATTCACATAGTATGTTTTCAATGGCATTTATAGTCCTTAAAAACAGAAGATAGATAGCAACAAAACATATTGTATAATCTTAATGTTTATATTTCAATAAACAGAATATTAAAATAATCTCTCTCTCTCTCCTTCTGACTCTCTCTCTGCCTCTTTTTCTGTCTCTCTCTCTCTCTCTCTCTCTGCCTCTTTTTCTGTCTCTCTCTCTCTCTCTCTCTCTCTCTCTCTCTCTCTCTCTCAGGAGGAAGGAGACCTGTTTTACGCCTCGTTGGATATCCGTCAGGGACAGAGGAGACCAAAGAAGAAGAAGACAGTACAGAACTCTGACTTCAGTACCTACTCAGCCATCAATACCAGCAGGGCGTGAGACCTATACCATCCATCAGTACCAGCAGAGTGTGAAACCTATACCATCCATCAATACCAGCAGAGTGAGACCTTTACCAGCCATCAATACCAGCAGAGTGTGAGACCTGAACCAGCCATCCATACCAGCAGAGTGTGAGACCTATACCATCCATCAATACCAGCAGAGTGAGACCTATACCATCCATCAATACCAGCAGGGCGTGAGACCTATACCATCCATCAATACCAGCAGAGTGAGACCTATACCATCCATCAATAACAGCAGAGTGAGACCTTTACCAGTCATTAATACCAGCAGACTGAGACCTATACCATCCATCAATACCAGCAGAGTGAGACCTATACCATCCATCAATACCAGCAGAGTGAGACCTATACCATCCATCAATACCAGCAGGGCGTGAGACCTATACCATCCATCAATACCAGCAGAGTGAGATCTATACCATCCATCAATACCAGCAGAGTGAGACCTATACCATCCATCAATACCAGCAGAGTGAGACCTATACCATCCATCAATACCAGAAAAGTCTGAGACCTATACCAGCCATCAATACCAGCAGAGTGTGAGACCTATACTATCCATCAATACCATCAGAGTGAGACCTATACCATCCATCAATACCAGCAGAGTGTGAGACCTATACTATCCATCAATACCAGCAGAGTGAGATCTATACCATCCATCAATACCAGCAGAGTGAGACCTTTACCATCCATCAATACCAGCAGAGTGAGACCTATACCATCCATCAAAATCAGCAGAGTGAGACCTATACCATCCATCAATACCAGAAAAGTCTGAGACCTATACCAGCCATCAATACCAGCAGAGTGTGAGACCTATACCATCCATCAATACCATCAGAGTGAGACCTATACCATCCATCAATACCAGCAGAGTTTGAGACCTATACTATCCATCAATACCAGCAGAGTGAGACCTATACCATCCATCAATACCAGCAGAGTGAGACCTATACCATCCATCAATACCAGCAGAGTGAGACCTATACCATCCATCAATACCAGCAGAGTGTGAGACCTATACCAGCCATCAATACCAGCAGTGTGATCTATACCATCCATCAATACCATCAGAGTGAGATCTATACCATCCATCAATACCATCAGAGTGAGACCTATACCATCCATCAATACCAGCAGAGTGTGACCTATACCATCCATCAATACCAGCAGAGTGAGATCTATACCATCCATCAATACCATCAGAGAGAGACCTTTACTATCCATCAATACCATCAGAGAGTGAGACCTATACCATCCATCTATACCAGCAGACAGGGACACCTTTACCATCCATCAATACCAGCAGAGAGTGAGACCAATACCAACCATCAATATCAGCAGAGAGTGAGACCTATACCATCAATCAATACCAGCAGAGTGAGAACTATACCATCCATCAATACCAGCAGAGTGAGAGACTTTTATCAGCCATCAATACCAGCAGAGTGAGAGACTTATACCAGCCATCAATACCAGGAGAGTGAGAGACCTATACCATCCATCAATACAAGCAGAGTGAGCGACTTATACCAGCCATCAATACCAGGAGAGTGAGAGACCTATATCATCCATCAATACCAGCAGAGTGAGCGACTTATACCAGCCATCAATACCAGCAGAGTGAGAGACTTATACCAGTCATCAATACCAGAAGCGTGAGAGACATACCAGCCATCAATACCAGGAGAGTGAGAGAGACTTATACCATCCATCAATACCATCAGAGAGAGACCTTTACTATCCATCAATACCATCAGAGAGTGAGACCTATACCATCCATCTATACCAGCAGACAGGGACACCTTTACCATCAATCAATACCAGCAGAGAGTGAGACCAATACCAACCATCAATACCAGAAGAGAGTGAGACCTATACCATCAATCAATACCAGCAGAGTGAGACCTATACCATCCATCAATACCAGCAGAGTGAGAGACTTTTACCAGCCAACAATACCAGGAGAGTGAGACCTATACCATCCATCATTACCAGCAGAGTGAGAGACTTATACCAGCCATCAATACCAGGAGAGTGATAGACCTATACCATCCATCAATACCAGCAGAGTGAGCGACTTATACCAGCCATCAATACCAGGAGAGTGAGAGACCTATATCATCCATCAATACCAGCAGAGTGAGCGACTTATAGCAGCCATCAATACCAGCAGAGTGAGAGACTTATACCAGTCATCAATACCAGAAGCGTGAGAGACTTATACCAGCCATTAATACCAGGAGAGTGAGAGACTTATACCAGCCATCAATACCAGGAGAGTGAGAGACTTATACCATCCATCAATACCAGGAGAGTGAGAGACTTATACCATCCATCAATACCAGGAGAGTGAGAGACTGATACCAGCCATCAATACCAGGAGAGTGAGAGACCTATACCATCCATCAATACCAGCAGAGAGAGACCTTTACTATCCATCAATACCATCAGAGAGTGAGACCTATACCATCCATCTATACCAGCAGACAGGGACACCTTTACCATCCATCAATACCAGCAGAGAGTGAGACCAATACCAACCATCAATACCAGCAGAGAGTGAGACCTATACCATCAATCAATACCAGCAGAGTGAGACCTATACCATCCATCAATACCAGCAGAGTGAGAGACTTTTACCAGCCATCAATACCAGGAGAGTGAGACCTATACCATCCATCAATTCCAGCAGAGTGAAAGACTTCTACCAGCCATCAATACCAGGAGAGTGAGAGACCTATACCATCCATCAATAACAGCAGAGTGAGCGACTTAAACCAGCCATCAATACCAGGAGAGTGAGAGACCTATATCATCCATCAATACCAGCAGAGTGAGCGACTTATACCAGCCATCAATACCAGCAGACTGAGAGACTTATACCAGTCATCAATACCAGGAGCGTGAGAGACATACCAGCAATCAATACCAGGAGAGTGGGAGAGACTTATACCAGCCATCAATACCAGTAGAGTGAGAGACTTATACCAGCCATTAATACCAGGAGAGTGAGAGACTTATACCAGCCATCAATACCAGGAGAGTGAGAGACTTATACCATCCATCAATACCAGGAGAATGAGAGACTTATACCAGCCATCAATACCAGGAGAGTGAGAGACCAATATCAACCATCAATACCAGCAGAGAGTGAGACCTATACCATCAATCAATACCAGCAGAGTGAGACCTATACCATCCATCAATACCAGCAGAGTGAGAGACTTTTACCAGCCAACAATACCAGGAGAGTGAGACCTATACCATCCATCATTACCAGCAGAGTGAGAGACTTATACCATCCATCAATACCAGCAGAGTGAGCGACTTATACCAGCCATCAATACCAGCAGAGTGAGAGACTTATACCAGTCATCAATACCAGAAGCGTGAGAGACATACCAGCCATCAAAACAAGGAGAGTGAGAGAGACTTATACCAGCCATTAATACCAGGAGAGTGAGAGACTTATACCAGCCATTAATACCAGGAGAGTGAGAGACTTATACCAGCCATCAATACCAGGAGAGTGAGATACTTATACCATCCATCAATACCAGGAGAGTGAGAGACTTATACCATCCATCAATACCAGGAGAGTGAGAGACTGATACCAGCCATCAATACCAGGAGAGTGAGACCTATACCATCCATCAATACCAGCAGAGAGAGACCTTTACTATCCATCAATACCATCAGAGAGTGAGACCTATACCATCCATCTATACCAGCAGACAGGGACACCTGTACCATCCATCAATACCAGCAGAGAGTGAGACCAATACCAACCATCAATACCAGCAGAGAGTGAGACCTATACCATCCATCAATACCAGCAGAGTGAGACCTATACCATCCATCAATACCAGCAGAGTGAAAGACTTCTACCAGCCATTAATACCAGGAGAGTGAGAGACCTATACCATCCATCAATACCAGCAGAGTGAGCGACTTAAACCAGCCATCAATACCAGGAGAGTGAGAGACCTATATCATCCATCAATACCAGCAGAGTTTGAGACTTATACCAGCCATCAATACCAGCAGAGTGAGAGACTTAAACCAGCCATCAATACCAGGAGAGTGAGAGACTTATACCAGCCATTAATACCAGGAGAGTGAGAGACTTATACCAGCCATCAATACCAGGAGAGTGAGAGACTTATACCATCCATCAATACCAGGAGAATGAGAGACTTATACCAGCCATCAATACCAGGAGAGTGAGAGACCAATACCAACCATCAATACCAGCAGAGAGTGAGACCTATACCATCCATCTATACCAGCAGACAGGGACACCTTTACCATCCATCAATACCAGCAGAGAGTGAGACCAATACCAACCATCAATACCAGCAGAGAGTGAGACCTATACCATCAATCAATACCAGCAGAGTGAGACCTATACCATTCATAAATACCAGCAGAGTGAGAGACTTTTACCAGCCATCAATACCAGGAGAGTGAGACCTATACCATCCATCAATTCCAGCAGAGTGAAAGACTTCTACCAGCCATCAATACCAGGAGAGTGAGAGACCTATACCATCCATCAATACCATCAGAGTGAGCGACTTAAACCAGCCATCAATACCAGGAGAGTGAGAGACCTATATCATCCATCAATACCAGCAGAGTGAGCGACTTATACCAGCCATCAATACCAGCAGACTGAGAGACTTATACCAGTCATCAATACCAGGAGCGTGAGAGACATACCAGCAATCAATACCAGGAGAGTGAGAGAGACTTATACCAGCCATCAATACCAGTAGAGTGAGAGACTTATACCAGCCATTAATACCAGGAGAGTGAGAGACTTATACCAGCCATCAATACCAGGAGAGTGAGAGACTTATACCATCCATCAATACCAGGAGAATGAGAGACTTATACCAGCCATCAATACCAGGAGAGTGAGAGACCAATATCAACCATCAATACCAGCAGAGAGTGAGACCTATACCATCAATCAATACCAGCAGAGTGAGACCTATACCATCCATCAATACCAGCAGAGTGAGAGACTTTTACCAGCCATCAACACCAGGAGAGTGAGACCTATACCATCCATCAATACCAGCATAGTGAGAGACTTATACCAGCCATCAATTCCAGGAGAGTGAGAGACCTATACCATCCATCAATACCATCAGAGTGAGCGACTTATACCAGCCATCAATACCAGGAGAGTGAGAGACCTATATCATCCATCAATACCAGCAGAGTGAGCGACTTATACCAGCCATCAATACCAGCAGAGTGAGAGACTTATACCAGTCATCAATACCAGAAGCGTGAGAGACATACCAGCCATCAAAACCAGGAGAGTGAGAGAGACTTATACCAGCCATCAATACCAGGAGAGTGAGAGACTTATACCATCCATCAATACCAGGAGAGTGAGAGACTTATACATTCCATCAATACCAGGAGAGTGAGAGACTGATACCAGCCATCAATACCAGGAGAGTGAGACCTATACCATCCATCAATACCAGCAGAGAGAGACCTTTACTATCCATCAATACCATCAGAGAGTGAGACCTATACCATCCATCTATACCAGCAGACAGGGACACCTGTACCATCCATCAACACCAGCAGAGTGTGAGACCTATACCATCCATCAATACCAGCAGAGTGTGAGACATATACCATCCATCAATACCAGTAGAGCGTGAGACCTATACCAGCCATCAAAACCAGCAGAGTGTGAGACCTATACAATCCATAATTTCCAGCAGAGTGTGAGACCTGTACCAGCCATCAATACCAGTAGAGTGGGAGACCTATGTAAGCCATCAATACCAGTAGAGTGTGAGACCTATACCAGCCATCAATACCAGCAGAGTGTGAGACCTATACCAGCCATCAATACCAGTGGAGTGGGAGACCTATGTCAGCCATCAATACCAGTAGAGTGTGAGACCTATACCATCCATCAATACCAGCAGAGTGAGACTTATACCAGGAAACAATACCAGCAGAGTGTGAGACCTATACCAGCCATCAATACCAGCAGAGTGTGAGACCTACACCATCTATCAATAACAGCAGAGTGAGACCTATACCATCCAACAATACCAGCAGTGTGAGACCTATACCATCCATCAATACCAGCAGAGTGTGAGACCTATACCATCCATCAATAACAGCAGAGTGAGACCTATACCATCCATCAATACCAACAGAGTGTGAGACCTATCCAGTCATCATACCAGCAGTGTGAGACCTTTACCATCCACCAATACCAGCAGTGTGAGACCTATACCATCCATCAATACAAGCAGAGTGTGAGACCTATACCATCCATCAATACCAGCAGAGTGTGAGACCTGTACCATCCATCAATACCAGCAGAGTTTGAGACCTATACCATCCATCAATACCAGCAGAGTGTGAGACCTTTACCAGCCATCAAAACCAGCAGAGTGTGAGACCTATACAATCCATAATTAACAGCAGAGTGTGAGACCTGTACCAGCCATCAATACCAGTAGAGTGGGAGACCTATGTAAGCCATCAATACCAGTAGAGTGTGAGACCTATACCAGCCATCAATACCAGCAGAGTGTGAGACCTATACCAGCCATCAATACCAGTAGAGTGGGAGACCTATGTCAGCCATCAATACCAGTAGAGTGTGAGACCTATACCATCCATCAATAACAGCAGAGTGAGACTTATACCAGGAAACAATACCAGCAGAGTGAGACCTACACCATCTATCAATAACAGCAGAGTGAGACCTATACCATCCAACAATACCAGCAGTGTGAGACCTATACTATCCATCAATAACAGCAGAGTGAGACCTATACCATCCATCAATACCAACAGAGTGTGAGACCTATACCATCCATCAATACCAGCAGAGTGTGAGACCTATACCATCCATCAATACCAGCAGAGTGAGACCTATACCATCCATCAATACCAGCAGAGTGAGACCTATACCAGCCATCAATACCAGCAGAGTGTGAGACCTATACCATCCATCAATACCAGCAGAGTGAGACCTATACCATCCATCAATACCAGCAGAGTGAGACCTATACCATCCATCAATACCAGCAGGGTGTGAGACCTATACCATCCATCAATACCAGCAAAGAATAGACCTATACCATCCATCAATACCAGCAGAGTGAGACCTATACCATCCATCAATACCAGCAGAGTGAGTCCTATACCATCCATCAATACCAGCAGAGTGAGACCTATACCAACCATCAATACCAGCAGAGTGAGACCTATACCATCCATCAATACCAGCAGGGTGTGAGACCTATACCATCCATCAATACCAGCAAAGAATAGACCTATACCATCCATCAATACCAGCAGAGTGAGACCTATACCATCCATCAATACCAGCAGAGTGAGTCCTATACCATCCATCAATACCAGCAGAGTGAGACCTATACCATCCATCAATACCAGCAGAGTGAGTCCTATACCATCCATCAATACCAGCAGAGTGAGACCTATACCATCCATCAATACCAGCAGAGTGAGACCTATACCATCCATCAATACCAGCAGGGTGTGAGACCTATACCATCCATCAATACCAGCAAAGAATAGACCTATACCATCCATCAATACCAGCAGAGTGAGACCTATACCATCCATCAATACCAGCAGAGTGAGTCCTATACCATCCATCAATACCAGCAGAGTGAGACCTATACCAACCATCAATACCAGCAGAGTGAGACCTATACCATCCATCAATACCAGCAGGGTGTGAGACCTATACCATCCATCAATACCAGCAAAGAATAGACCTATACCATCCATCAATACCAGCAGAGTGAGACCTATACCATCCATCAATACCAGCAGAGTGAGACCTATACCATCCATCAATACCAGCAGAGTGAGTCCTATACCATCCATCAATACCAGCAGAGTGAGACCTATACCAACCATCAATACCAGCAGAGTGAGACCTATACCATCCATCAATACCAGCAGGGTGTGAGACCTATACCATCCATCAATACCAGCAAAGAATAGACCTATACCATCCATCAATACCAGCAGAGTGAGACCTATACCATCCATCAATACCAGCAGAGTGAGACCTATACCATCCATCAATACCAGCAGAGTGAGACCTATACCATCCATCAATACCAGCAGAGTGAGTCCTATACCATCCATCAATACCAGCAGAGTGAGACCTATACCAACCATCAATACCAGCAGAGTGAGACCTATACCATCCATCAATACCAGCAGGGTGTGAGACCTATACCATCCATCAATACCAGCAAAGAATAGACCTATACCATCCATCAATACCAGCAGAGTGAGACCTATACCATCCATCAATACCAGCAGAGTGAGACCTATACCATCCATCAATACCAGCAGAGTGAGACCTATACCATCCATCAATACCAGCAGAGTGAGACCTATACCATCCATCAATACCAGCAGAGTGAGTCCTATACCAGCCATCAATACCAGCAGAGTGAGACCTATACCATCCATCAATACCAGCAGAGTGAGACCTATACCATCCATCAATACCAGCAGAGTGAGACCTATACCATCCATCAATACCAGCTCAGGGTGAAAATACATCACAGTAAAATAATGTTTTTAAAAACTTCAGGAATTATATTTTTGTGAAGTGAAATGTTTTTATATGTACCTTGAATGTGTCCAATGAGAAACTGTCGTCATGTGGTTTCACCAAACCATCATCCAATGGGCTCATTCTTTCTCTATTACCCAGATGGTTGATAATGATTTTGATTTGGTGAAGTTTTTTGTATGAGCTTCGAGATTTATGGCATTTGGTATTTTTGCTTTATTTTATTGATTTTTGTTTATTTTTTTATTGCTTTTTTCTTTTTAAAACACAAAGTTTCTACTTTTAGCTTTTTTGTTGTTTCTTTGAGAGTAAAAACATTTTATTGTTATGCATTTTCTATTTTGTAAAATGAGCTGATGTTATTGTCTGATTTATAGTTCAGATTGAGATCATGATAATGTCTGATTTATAGTTGGTAAATATACCTGTAATGAATATCTTTTGGAATAAAATTATGTTTTTTAAAGATTATAATGTTCTGTGGTATAATTAACCTGATTTCACTATGTAATTCTACTGATAATGTGGTATAATGAACCTGACTTCAATATGTAACTCTACTGAGAATGTGGTATAATTGACCTGATTTCACTATGTAACTCTGTTGATAATGTGGTATAATTAACCTGATTTCACTATGTAACTCTATTGATAATGTGGTATAATTAACCTGATTTCACTATGTAACTCTATTGATAATGTGGTATAATTAACCTGATTTCACTATGTAACTCTATTGATAATGTGGTATAATTAACCTGATTTCACTATGTAACTCTACTGATAATGTGGTATAATTAACCTGATTTCACTATGTAACTCTATTGATAATGTGGTATAATTAACCTGATTTCACTATGTAACTCTACTGAGAATGTGTTTTAAAGCTTTACTGAGCTACTTTTAGTCAACTTCAACCAAAGGCTCGGTGTTCGTATGAAACCATGGAAACTGCTGGGATTCTGTTCAACATCTGTCGTCCTCTAAAGCCACACCCCCTTAGCATCCAAGCCACACCCTCTTAACCTATGACACACCCTTGTCTTGTCTAGGCCAACCCTCTAAGTATATAAACCACACCTACTAAGCCTATAAGCCACACCCTCAAACATAAACCTCGCTGAAATTTCAAACAGAATGACCTGACCTTAACAGTGAGGAGACTGTAGTTAACAGTGAGGAGACTGTAGTTAACATGGAGGAGACTGTAGTTAACATTGAGGAGACTGTATTTAACATGGAGGAGACTGAAGTTAATATGGAGGAGACTGTAGTTAACATGGAGGAGACTGTAGTTAACATGGAGGAGACTGTAGTTAACATGGAGGAGACTGTAGTTAACATTGAGGAGACTGTAGTTAACATGGAGGAGACTGTAGTTAACATGGAGGAGATTGTAGTTAACATTGAGGAGACTGTATTTAACATTGAGGAGACTGAAGTTAACATTGCGGAGACTGTAGTTAACATGGAGGAGACTGTAGTTAACATGGAGGAGACTGTAGTTAACATGGAGGAGACTGTAGTTAACATGGAGGAGATTGTAGTTAACATTGAGGAGACTGTAGTTAACATGGAGGAGACTGTAGTTAACATGGAGGAGACTGTAGTTAACATTGAGGAGACTGAAGTTAACATTGCGGAGACTGAAGTTAACATGGAGGAGACTGTAGTAAACATGGAGGAGACTGTAGTTAACATTGTGGAGACTGTAGTTAACATGGAGGAGACTGTATTTAACATTGAGGAGACTGAAGTTAACATTGCGGAGACTGTAGTTAACATTGCGGAGACTGAAGTTAACATGGAGGAGACTGTAGTAAACATGGAGGAGACTGTAGTTAACATTGAGGAGACTGTAGTTAACATGGAGGAGACTGTAGTTAACATGGTGGAGACTGTAGTTAACATGGAGGAGACTGTAGTTAACATTGAGGAGACTGTAGTTAACATTAAGTCCTGGGGACCCCAAGAAGTGCACATTTAAATAATTAATTAGTGAATCATCGAGTGTTGATTATTAGATTCAGCTGTGTAGTGCTAGGTCAAAACCAGAACGTACCACAGAGGTAGACTGAGTCAGTCTGGATGATCTGTCTTGTTAGGAGCTCAGTCACTTCATCTCTTTACGATACAAGCAGTGTCTTCACATTTCACCACACATCATTTCATAAGCAATTCTAAATGCTGACGGCAATGAAAGTAGATCAAATGAAACTATATAAATCAATATTTATTCTAGGTACGTTTTAAACATATCAGTTCACTTCACAAAAAGATATGACAATATTTCCTGAAGTTTAGAAAATACGATTTTGCTCTCATAGATCCAATGCAGGTTCGATCTAGAGTCAAATTAATGCTTAAAAACATCAATTTTTATAGTTATAAATGTTGTTTTAAAAAAATATATATTTACCAACCACGGAAAATGTCTAAACTCATTGTAATACCTGGAGAGAGAGAAAGATAATGGAAGTCAAAATTATTCCATAAAAAATGTAATCACTGGTTAAAACTCCTTGTTCCCCAAGTCCCCACTGTAGACCAATCACTGACAAAGGGGCGTAGACTAAAGCTAACGACTTCGGCTTGCATCAAGAACATTTTTTAAGTGTCTGAACAGCCAACAAAACCCATTATGGGGTCATAATATACGCACAAACTCTGAGCTGTTTTGGCTGGTAGCATGCAGACGCCTTTGGCCTCCTACTAAGCCTATAAGCCACACCCCCATACATAGACCTCTCTGATAGGTTGCTGGAGCCGAGTCAGATTGAATGACATGACATTGAACAGGAAGAGACCATAGTGTCCTCATACTCAACTCTGGACCTCCAAGCCAGTTAAACTGTGTTTTTTCATTGCTCCCTTCTCTCTAATCACGGATTGGTTTAGACCTGTGATACCAGGTGGGTGTAATTAATGATCAGGTAGAACAGAGAACCAGCAGGCAACGGACCTCGTAGGGTCAGAGTTCAATACCCCTGACATAGAGGGAGACAATGAAATAATGAAATAACATCTAATGAAACTGAATCAATATTTATTGAAAATTGCTTTTAAAACACATCAATACACTGCAAACATGAATTACAATGATAAACCAACAATGAAACTTCCAAACTGAAACTATATCAAAAGCTATTTAAACATTTTCCCTGAGCTTAAAAACAACATTTTAAAATAACTATTGTTATGATTATTATAAGCCAAAATGCAAAAATGAAAGGCTACAGATGAAAGTAAAAAAGTCACTAGTACAAAAATATAATAACTCATACAATCAAAGCTGTAATACCTTGTCCTCCCTGATAAATAATGGTATTGGTCTCACTCTGCTGGTATTGATGGATGGTATAGGTCTCACTCTGCTGGTATTGATGACTGGTATAGGTCTCACTGCTGGTATTGATGGATGGTATAGGTCTCACTCTGATGGTATTGATGGATGGTATAGGTCTCACTCTGATGGTATTGATGACTGGTATAGGTCTCACTCTGATGGTATTGATGACTGGTATAGGTCTCACTCTGCTGGTATTGATGGATGGTATAGGTCTCACTCTGCTGGTATTGATGACTGGTATAGGTCTCACTCTGCTGGTATTGATGGATGGTATAGGTCTCACTCTGATGGTATTGATGACTGGTATAGGTCTCACTCTGCTGGTATTGATGGATGGTATAGGTCTCACTCTGCTGGTATTGATGGCTGGTATAGGTCACACTCTGATGGTATTGATGGCTGGTTTAGGTCTCACTCTGCTGGTATTGATGGATGGTATAGGTCTCACTCTGCTGGTACTGATGTTTTGTATAGGTCTCACTCTGCTGGTACTGATGTTTTGTATAGGTCTCACTCTGCTGGTAATGATGGCTGGTATAGGTCACACACTCTGCTGGTATTGATGGCTAATTCAGGTCACACTCTGCTGGTATTGATGACTTGTATAGGTTTCACTCTGCTGGATTGATGGCTGGTATAGGTCTCACAGTCTGCTGGTATTGATGGATGGTATAGGTCTCACACTCTGCTGGTATTGATGGATGGTATAGGTCTCACTCTGCTGGTATTGATGGATGGTAAAGGTCTCACACTCTGTTGGTATTGATGGCTGGTATAGGTCTCACACTCTTCTGGTATTGATGGCTGGTATAGGTCTCACACTCTGCTGGTATTGATGGCTGGTATAGGTCTCACACTGCTGGTATTGATGGCTGGTATAGGTCTCAACCTCTGCTGGTATTGATGGATGGTATAGGTCTCACTCTGCTGGTATTGATGGATGGTATAGGTCTCACACTCTGCTGGTATTGATGGATGGTATAGGTCTCACTCTGCTGGTATTGATGGCTGGTTCAGGTCTCACTCTGCTGGTATTGATGGCTGGTATAGGTCTCACACTCTGCTGGTATTGATGGATGGTATAGGTCTCACACTCTGCTGGTATTTATGACTGGTAAAGATATCACACTCTGCTGGTATTGATGGCTGGTATAGGTCTCACACTGCTGGTATTGATGGATGGTTTAAGTCTCACACTCTGCTGGTATTGATGGATGGTATAGGTCTCACACTCTGCTGGTATTGATGGATGGTAAAGGTCTCACTCTGATGGTATTGATGGACGGTATAGGTCTCACACTCTGCTGGTATTGATGGATGGTAAAGGTCTCACTCTGCTGGTATTGATGGCTGGTATAGGTCTCACTCTGCTGGTATTGATGGCTGGTATAGGTCTCACAGTCTGTTGGTATTGATGGCTGGTATAGGTCTCACACTCTGCTGGTATTGATGGATGGTATAGGTCTCACACTCTGCTGGTATGTATGACTGGTAAAGATATCACACTCTGCTGGTATTGATGGCTGGTATAGGTCACACACTCTGCTGGTATTGATGGCTGGTTTAAGTCTCACACTTTGCTGGTATTGATGGATGGTACAGGTCTCACACTCTGCTGGTATTGATGGCTGGTTTAGGTCTCAGTCTGCTGGTATTGATGGCTGGTATAGGTCTCACACTCTGCTGGTATTGATAGATGGTATAGGTCTCACACTCTGCTGGTATTGATGGATGGTATAGGTCTCACTCTGATGGTATTGATGGCTGGTTTAGGTCACACACTCTGCTGGTATTGATGGATGGTATAGGTCTCACTCCACTGGTACTGATGGCTTGTATAGGTCTCACTCTGCTGGTAATGATGGCTGGTATAGGTCACACACTCTGCTGGTATTGATGGATGGTATAGGTCTCACACTCTGCTGGTATTGATGGCTGGTTTAAGTCTCACACTCTGCTGGTATTGATGGATGGTATAGGTCTCACACTCTGCTGGTATTGATGGCTGGTATAGGTCTCAGTCTGCTGGTATTGATGGCTGGTATAGGTCTCACACTCTGCTGGTATTGATGGATGGTATAGGTCTCACACTCTGCTGGTATTGACGGATGGTATAGGTCTCATTCTGCTGGTATAGATGGGTGGTATAGGTCTCACTCTGATGGTATTGATGGACGGTATAGGTCAAACACTCTTCTGGTATTGATGGCTGGTATAGGTCTCACTCTGCTGGTACTGATGTTTTGTATAGGTCTCACTCTGCTGGTAATGATGGCTGGTATAGGTCACACACTCTGCTGGTATTGATGGCTAATTCAGGTCACACTCTGCTGGTATTGATGACTTGTATAGGTTTCACTCTGCTGGATTGATGGCTGGTATAGGTCTCACAGTCTGCTGGTATTGATGGATGGTATAGGTCTCACACTCTGCTGGTATTGATGGCTGGTTTAAGTCTCACACTCTGCTGGTATTGATGGATGGTATAGGTCTCACACTCTGCTGGTATTGATGGCTGGTATAGGTCTCAGTCTGCTGGTATTGATGGCTGGTATAGGTCTCACACTCTGCTGGTATTGATGGATGGTATAGGTCTCACACTCTGCTGGTATTGATGGATGGTATAGGTCTCACTCTGATGGTATTGATGGATGGTATAGGTCTCACTCTGATGGTATTGATGGACGGTATAGGTCTCACTCTGATGGTATTGATGGATGGTATAGGTCTCACACTCTGCTGGTATTGATGGCTGGTATAGGTCTCAGTCTGCTGGTTTTGATGGCTGGTATAGGTCTCACACTCTGCTGGTATTGATGGATGGTATAGGTCTCACACTCTGCTGGTATTGATGGATGGTATAGGTCTCACTCTGATGGTATTGATGGATGGTATAGGTCTACTCTGATGGTATTGATGGACGGTATAGGTCAAACACTCTTCTGGTATTGATGGCTGGTATAGGTCTCACTCTGATGGTATTGATGGCTGGTTTAGGTCTCACTCTGCTGGTATTGATGGATGGTATAGGTCTCACTCCGCTGGTACTGATGGCTTGTATAGGTCTCACTCTGCTGGTAATGATGGCTGGTATAGGTCACACACTCTGCTGGTATTGATGGCTAATTCAGGTCTCACGCTGCTGGTAATGATGGCTTGTATAGGTCTCACTCTGCTGGTAATGATGGTTGGTATAGGTCACACACTCTGCTGGTAATGATGGCTAATTCAGGTCACAGTCTGCTGGTATTGATGGATGGTATAGGTCTCACACTCTGCTGGTATTGATGGATGGTATAGGTCTCACTCTGCTGGTATTGATGGATGGTATAGGTCTCACTCTGCTGGTATTGATGGCTGGTATAGGTCTCACACTCTGCTGGTATAGATGGATGGTATAGGTCTCACACTCTGCTGGTATTGATGGCTGAGTAAGTACTGAAGTCAGAGTTCTGGACTCTCTTCTTCTTCTTTGGTGTCCTCTGTCCCTGACGGATATCCAACGAGGCGTAAAACAGGTCTCCTTCCTCCTGAGAGAGAGAAAGAGAGAGAGAGAAAGAGAGAGAGAGCGAGAGAGAGAGATAGAGAGAGAGAGTGAGAGAGAGAGAGAGATCGAGAGAGAGAGAAAGAGAGAGAGAGAGAGAGAGAGACTGTAGACATTATATGTGCTTTTGCCTTCTGTTCTTAATGATTATACATCCAATTGAATAAGGATTGGTTAACAAACACATGGACTACAAATCAAGATGGCCACCCCTAAAAGAACTAAATATCCCAGTCTGACTATACCTGTACTCTGTTCTCACTTCCCCTGATGGTCGTCTTGATCTGAGAGTCAGTTGGAGCTGAAGAGGAAGAGTTTATCACCATTAAAACAAGTCTGAGGTCAAACAAGGACAATAATAAGACTGATTCAGAATACAGTGACATCCAAATAATGAGTGACTGAAAAGTAAGTAGAAGACTGACTATGAGAGGAAGTGAGAGAGTCAGTTTACCTGTTGTTCTGCAGAAGGAGTAGACACAGGTGGAGGAGAGGAGAGAGGAGAGGAGAGCAGACACAGGACACAGACTGAACAGCAACATCCAACACAGACCACAGTCTACATCAGGGGAGGAGGGCTCAGTAGGACTGGTTTCTGGACATAAACACAAGCATAAATTAAGAAACTTGTCTCTCATTGAGATTCTGTTTCCCTGGCATTACAACGTTTGTAAATGTATTTTGTATGGCACACTAAATAAAAAAACAGAAACAGTATTTTCTTACCCAATGAAAGACTGGTGATGACATTTCCATGGTGGTAGACCTCTTTGTCCTCAATAGCTGTTTCTGTGTCATTGAGAGACCCTTCCTTGTTCACCACAGGTTTCTGCCAGCTCCCACAGTAGTAGAGTCCCAGGTCAGATTCAGAGACGTTAGTTATCAGTAGATCATAGAACTGTTGAGAACGCCACAGGAAATAGAATCGACAGACAGGATTGGATCGGGAAATTATGAAATGACCCCCGTTCCCAACGGAGCTGTCTCTGTGCCAATCTGTTGCCAGATAGTCTTTGATGTCACAATGAAGAACGACGTTGTCTCCTGGTCTGACTCTCAGCTCCACCTCTGCTGCAGAGATCCCATCCTGACTGGAGGAAACAGCACCTACAGGTAACAGAGGAACAGTGTTAGGATGAACTGACTGGAGGAAACAGCACCTACAGGTAGCAGAGGAACAGTGTTAGGATGAACTGACTGGAGAAAACAGCACCTACAGGTAACAGAGGAACAGTGTTAGGATGAACTGACTGGAGGAAACAGCACCTACAGGTATCAGAGGAACAGTGTTAGGATGAACTGACTGGAGGAAACAGCACCTACAGGTAGCAGAGGAACAGTGTTATGATGAACTGACTGGAGGAAACAGCACCTACAGGTAGCAGAGGAACAGTGTTAGGATGAACTGACTGGAGGAAACAGCACCTACAGATAGCAGAGGACAATAGGGAGCAATGGCAGTAACCGAGAGCTATGGCAACAACAGAGCTATGGCAACAACAGAGAGCTATGGCAACAACATAGAGCTATGGCAACAACCGAGAGCTATGGCAACAACAGAGCTATGGCAACAACAGAGAGCTATGGCAACAACAGAGAGCTATGGCAACAACAGAGAACTATGGCAACAACAGAAAGCTATGGCAACAACAGAGAGCTATGGCAACAACAGAGAGCTATGGCAACAACAGAGAGCTATGGCAACAACAGAGAGCTATGGCAACAACATAGAGCTATGGCAACAACAGAGAGCTATGGCAACAACAGAGAGCTATGGCAACAACAGAGAGCTATGGCAACAACAGAGAGCTATGGCAACAACAGAGAGCTATGGCAACAACAGAGAGCTATGGCAACAACAGAGAGCTATGGCAAACACAGAGAGCTATGGCAACAACAGAGAGCTGTAGCATGCCATCATCCTCCATAGACAAAGATAGGATGCAAAGTAACAGCACGTACACACTACACTCTTAGTAAAAAAGGTGCTATCTAGAACCTCAAAGGGTTCTTCAACTGTCCCCATACGAGAACCTTTCGAATAAACCTTTTTGGTTCCAGGTAGATCCCTTTTGGTTCTAGGTAGATCCCTTTTGGTTCTAGGTAGATCCCTTTTGGTTCTGGGTAGATCCTTTTTGGTTCTAGGTAGATCCCTTTTGGTTCTAGGTAGATCCCTTTTGGTTCTAGGTAGATCCTTTTGGTTCTAGGTAGATCCCTTTTGGTTCTAGGTAGATCCCTTTTGGTTCTAGGTAGATCCCTTTTGGTTCTAGGTAGATCCCTTTTGGTTCTAGGTAGATCCCTTTTGGGTTCAAGATTGAACCACTTCCACAGAGGAAATGGAACCAAAAAGGGTTCTCCTATGGGGACAGCCGAAGAACACTTTGGAACCCTTTTTGTAAGAGTGTAGGTTAACAAACGTAGACAAGTATAAAACTACATCAGACGATGATCTATCGTGCAGCTATGAGGCCCAGTAAAACTAATTCTAAAGGCTACTTACACAAGAGAGTGATGAGAGAAACACACAGCCCGTCCATCTCGTGGTCTGATGGTGTGATGGTGACTGTCAGAGAGTAGCTGGGTCTTTGAGTAACAAGGTCTTTGCTGCGTATTTCCGTGTCCATGACTAGATGTACTTTACCATGAAAGGACATACGAGCAGCGATTGGTTCGATGGAATGGAAAGTTTTCAGCTCGTGGTACACTTGTTGTGTGACATGAAGGGGAGGGTTTAGCTTCGAAGTTAACAAGTTTCACACCGACATGACGTCACTGGAAAATATTCAGCTTCTTTGAGGTGGTCGTTGTAGATAGCAACACCTAAATATCAGCACATGGTCAAAGTCACCCTACTGCAACATCATTAAACACAACATGAAGAACCAAACACTAAATTTAATGTCACTTTGATCCTTGAAAGAGAAGACTTGAGACAGAGGCCTATCTTGAGACTAAGGCCTATCTTGAGATAGAGGCCTATCTTCAGACAGAGACCTATCATGAGACAGAGGCCTATCTTGAGACAGAGGCCTATCTTGAGAAAGAGACCTATCTTGAGACAGAGGCCTATCTTGAGAAAGAGACCTATCTTGAGACAGAGACCTATCTTGAGACAGAGACCTATCTTGAGACAGAGGCCTATCTTGAGACAGAGGCCTATCTTGAGACAGAGGCCTATCTTGAGACAGAGGCCTATCTTGAGAAAGAGACCTATCTTGAGACAGAGACCTATCTTGAGACAGAGGCCTATCTTGAGACAGAGACCTATCTTGAGACAGAGGCCTATCTTGAGACAGAGGCCTATCATGAGACAGAGACCTATCTTGAGACAGAGACCTATCATGAGACAGAGACCTATCTTGAGACAGAGGCCTATCTTGAGACAGAGACAGAGGCCTATCTTGAGACAGAGGCCTATCTTGAGACAGAGACCTATCTTGAGACAGAGACCTATCTTGAGACAGAGGCCTATCTTGAGACAGAGGCCTATCTTGAGACAGAGACCTATCTTGACACAGAGGCCTATCTTGAGACAGAGGCCTATCTTGAGACAGAGGCCTATCTTGAGACAGAGGCCTATCTTGAGACAGAGGCCTATCTTGAGACAGAGGCCTATCTTGAGACAAAGGCATATCTTGAGACAGAGACCTATCTTGAGACAGAGGCCTATCTTGAGACAGAGGCCTATCTTGAGACAGAGACCTATCTTGAGACAGAGACCTATCATGAGACAGAGACCTATCATGAGACAGAGACCTATCATGAGACAGAGACCTATCTTGAGACAGAGACCTATCACAAGACAGAGGCCTATCTTGAGACAGAGACCTATCTTGAGACAGAGACCTAAGGTTGGCCTCTATACCTGTATCCTGCCAGTATTAATGTTTGATTTATCAAACGATGAACATCTATTAATCATAACATTTAAAACCTGATCTGTATGAACTATTTCAGGCATCCCAAAATGTAGTATTTATCCACCAAACATCGAGACCTCACCCTGACTTGAAAACCATGGGCGCGTTCGAGTAGATCACGTTTGTCGAGTTGTTGAGCATCGTTGGTCACCGCCTTACAAAGTGTGTTGCATTATGGTTATAAAAATTGTCCGACTTCCGACCACATGGAGGCTGTATGACCTTGACTAAAACCATGTGACCAAAGGTCATGCAGATGTTGATGAAGTCGCTGCAGTTGCTTCTCACCAACTGGACCATGTAACCATCACCTGCATTGTGGGAGGGATTATTTGTCAACCAATCACTGGGGTGTTTTTGTTTGACCTACAGGTACGTGGTGAAAGACGTGACTGAAACAGGAACCTCCTTGTCATGATTCTAAAGCTTCAGGGGATAAAATGAAAGTGATATTTGAGACTTCTCTCTAACTAATTAATTATACACACGTTATGTTTTCAGTTTGTAATGAGTGATATGGGGCGTATAGTAAAGTTTATTTACACATTTATAAAGAAAAACTATTAGAAACACCAGCAGCTATGTTGACACTGTCATGTAGAAACAGCCAGAAACTACAACCAGAAACTACAATAACCATAATGCTCTATAGAGGATGTGACTGGAACAGAAACACTTTTAGAAACACCAGCAGCTATGTTGACACTGTCATGTTGAAACAGCCAGAAACTACAACCTGAAACTACAATAACCATGATGCTCTGGAGTGAATGTGACGGTACATATTTTAACAGCTAAACCAATTGTAGTTCTTTATCTTTGTGGATGTATTTCTGTATCTAACAATCTCTTTTTATTCAGGATTATTGGGGAAACAAATAGGACTGAGACAGAGTGAGAAATTCACTCAGTGTGAACATATGTGAGCTCATCGTCATAAGTTTAGCAACACCATGGCAACGGCAACAGGAAGTCAGTGTGGGTTTCCTATGTACTATGTGAGTGTGTGTGCATATGATGATTGCATATGCATGCCGAGTCCTTTTTGTGTGGTTGTGGTTTACTCAGCTAGTGCTGCTGCTCTGTAGGGGAGGGGTTAAGGGGGGTCTGGTGTTTAGGTCTGAGGGGTTAAGGGGGGCCTGGTGTTTAGGTCTGAGGGGTTAAGGGGGGCTGGTGTTTAGGTCTGAGGGGTTAAGGGGGCTGGTGTTTAGGTCTGAGGGGTTAAGGGGGCCTGGTGTTTAGGTCTGAGGGGTTAAGGGGGGCCTGGTGTTTAGGTCTGAGGGGTTAAGGCGGCCTGGTGTTTAGGACTGAGGGGTTAAAGGGGTCTGGGTTTCAGGTCTGAGGGGTTAAGGGGGCCTGGTGTTTCAGGTCTGAGGGGAGGACTGAGGGGTTAAGGGGGCCTGAGTTTCAGGTCTGAGGAGTTAAGGGGGCCTGGTGTTTCAGGTCTGAGGCGAGGACTGAGGGGTTAAGAGGGCCTGTTGTTTAGGTTTGAGGGGTTAAGGGGGACCTGGTGTTTAGGTCTGAGGGGTTAAGGGGAACCTGGTGTTTCAGGTCTGAGGGGAGGACTGAGGGGTTAAGGGGGCCTGGGTTTCAGGTCTGAGGGGAGGACTGAGGGGTTAAGGGGGCCTGGGTTTCAGGTTTGAGGGGAGGACTGGGTGGTTAAGGGGGGCCTGAGTTTAGGTCTGAGGGGTTAAGGGGGGCCTGGTGTTTAGGTCTGAGGGGTTAAGGGGGGCCTGGTGTTTAGGCCTGAGGGGTTAAGGGGGGCCATTGCACAGACGGTTGTGTGTGTGTGTGTGTGTGTGTGTGTGTGTGTGTGTGTGTGTGTGTGTGTGTGTGTGTGTGTGTGTGTGTGTGTGTGTGTGTGTGTGTGTGTGTGTGAGCGTTCGTGATCGTGCTTTTAGAAGTTTGTGTGTGCAAAATACTATGTGACATTATTATTATGTAGTAATATGTAATATTTCTCCAGTATACGTGGTATAAGGTGTAGTATTAACAGTCTTTATGAGGGAATAGATACCAGATAGATACTTTATGACGTGACTTTGAGTGAAACAACAGAGTCATTCAGCTGTATCAACACCTCTAAAACTCAAGTCATGAGGTGTGACTTCCTCATGTGGTGTGGGTCCATCTCAGTCTGTGTTCCACACCTGGAGTCTAACATTACCCATCAGACCTTGAGAAGGACTAGTTCAAGTCAAGAGGTGTGAACTGTTAACATGAGAGGGCAGGGCAGTAGTTGTGATTGTATCCTTTATGGTTGTGTTTACCTGTTATACTAACTGATATCTGCATCAGAGACCCAGCTACTCTGGTACTGTTACTGACAGACCCAGCTACTCTGATACTGTTACTGACAGACCCAGCTACTCTGATACTGTTACTGACAGACCCAGCTACTCTCATACTGTTACTGACAGACCCAGCTACTCTGATACTGTTACTGACAGACCCAGCTACTCTGATACTGTTACTGACAGACCCAGCTACTCTGATACTGTTACTGACAGACCCAGCTACTCTGATACTGTTACTGACAGACCCAGCTACTCTGATACTGTTACTGACAGACCCAGCTACTCTGATACTGTTACTGACAGACCCAGCTACTCTGATACTGTTACTGACAGACCCTTAACACCTCAGTCCTCCCCTCAGACCTGAAACCCAGGCCCCCTTAACCCCTCCCCTACAGAGCAGCAGCACTAGCTGAGTAAACCACAACCACACACATAGGACTATATATGATATATAATCATATGGACACACTCCCATATACACACACACACATACACATATATATAAACACATGTAAACATATACATACATTGACCACTACTAATGTTGATAAGTCTGATATTATGATGTTGACATTACAGTACGCATATAAGAGCTAGTCACTGATTGGCTGAGAAGACACACTCAGTGTACAGGAAACCCACACTTCCTGTTGCTTTTGCCATGCTGCTGTTTGACTACCGTTTGGTACGAGGAAGAGAGGACATCCAAGTTATAAGTAGTTGTTCATCCATGGTGCTGCTATTCTCCTGATGATGAACTCATGTTTCACACTGAGTGCATTTCTCTCTCTGTCTATGTCCTATTTGTTTTCACACTAATCCTGAACAAAAAGAGATTAAAAACTACAATTGGCATAGCTGTTAAACTACAACTTTACCATCACATCCTCTCCAGAGGATCATGGTTATTGTAGTTTCTGGTTGTAGTTTCTGGCTGCCTTCAATTCAGGGTGTCCAAGATTGGAAAGGCCTAGATGTTTGCTGGATAAATACTACATTTTGGGATTCCTGAAATAGTTCATGCAGATCAGGTTTTAAATGTTATGATTACTGGATGTTCATCATTTCATAAATCAAACATTAATACTGGCAGGATACAGGTACAGACGCCAACCTTAGGCCTCTGTCTCAAGAGTCTTTTCCTTCAAGGGTCAAATGTGACACCAGAATGAGTGTTTGGTTCTTCACGTTGTGTTTCATTATGTTGTAGTAGGTTGACTTGACCAGGTGCTGCTAGTTAGGTGTTGCTATCTACAGAACAGAGAACACCTCAAAGCTGAATATTTTCCATTGACGTCACGTTGGTGTGAAACCTGTTGACCTCGATGCTAGACCCTCCTCTTCCTGTCACAACATGGGTTTCTGAGAAAAGAAACACGAGCTGAAAACTTTCCACTCGATCGAACCAATCGCTGCTCGTATGTCCTTTCATGGTAAAGTACATCTAGTCATGAACACGGAAATACGCAGCAAAGACCTTGTTACTCAAAGACCCAGCTACTCTCTGACAGTCACCATCAGACCATCAGACCACCAGATGGACAGGCTGTGTGTCGCTCTGATTGCATTCTTATGTGAGTAACTTTTTTACTGGGGCTTATAGCTGGATGATAGATGATTTATTGATGTGGTTCTTTGGATTTGTTAATGAGATAGTGATATTTGCTATATTTTAAATGCAGAGAAGTTTATGATGAACCAAATGTCAATCTGTAGTTTATCCTAACACTGTTCCTCTGTTACCTGTAGGTGCTGTTTCCTCCAGTCAGCTCATCCTAACACTGTTCCTCTGCTACCTGTAGGTGCTGTTTCCTCCAGTCAGTTCATCCTAACACTGTTCCTCTGTTACCTGTAGGTGCTGTTTCCTCCAGTCAGTTCATCCTAACACTGTTCCTCTGTTACCTGTCGGTGCTGTTTCCTCCAGTCAGTTCATCCTAACACTGTTACCTCTGCTACCTGTAGGTGCTGTTTCCTCCAGTCAGTTCATCCTAACACTGTTCCTCTGTTACCTGTAGGTGCTGTCTCCTCCAGTCAGTTCATCCTAACACTGTTCCTCTGCTACCTGTAGGTGCTGTTTCCTCCAGTCAGTTCATCCTAACACTGTTCCTCTGCTACCTGTAGGTGCTGTTTCCTCCAGTCAGTTCATCCTAACACTGTTCCTCTGCTACCTGTAGGTGCTGTTTCCTCCAGTCAGTTCATCCTAACACTGTTCCTCTGCTACCTGTAGGTGCTGTTTCCTCCAGTCAGTTCATCCTAACACTGTTCCTCTGCTACCTGTAGGTGCTGTTTCCTCCAGTCAGTTCATCCTAACACTGTTCCTCTGTTACCTGTAGGTGCTGTTTCCTCCAGTCAGTTCATCCTAACACTGTTCCTCTGCTACCTGTAGGTGCTGTTTCCTCCAGTCAGTTCATCCTAACACTGTTCCTCTGCTACCTGTAGGTGCTGTTTCCTCCAGTCAGTTCATCCTAACACTGTTCCTCTGCTACCTGTAGGTGCTGTTTCCTCCAGTCAGTTCATCCTAACACTGTTCCTCTGCTTCCTGTAGGTGCTGTTACCTCCAGTCAGGATGGGATCTCTGCAGCAGAGGTGGAGCTGAGAGTCAGACCAGGAGACAACATCACTCTCTACTGTGACTGTAACATAACTACTGGAGTTTACATTATGTGGTATAGGAACTGTTCTCACAAGTACCAGCCTCCTCTTGTTATTTCAACTTACTACGTTTACCAAGATCTTCAGGACTTTTCTGTTAATTCCAACCGTTTCCCTGGATATAATGTGTTATGGAACCCCTCTAACAAGTCCTATGATCTACTGATTGAGAACATCACTGAATCTGACCTGGGACTCTACTACTGTGGGACTAAGGAGAACAAGGTAGTGGATGATGGAGGTAAAGGAGGAATTAAAGGGAAAGAGTTGTACCACTATGGAAACATCACCACTAGGATTTCACTTGGTAAGAACAGTTATTATTCTGTCTTTATCTTCTGGCTGTATCTTTAGTATTATTGATATTGTATTAGTATTGGTGTGTCTGGTTTCCTTGAATGAGAGGATGTTGAGTTGTGAGGAACACCAAAGAAAACGTATCTTATTTTGAATTAATAATTTGAAGGGAATCAAGTGCATAAAATGTCCCCTCAAATTCATGTTTAAACAACCAAGAGTTATGACTATCAATATATCATTGAGGAGGCCTTGATTGTTTCTAAGAGTGTAGTTCTGTTTGTGTTTAATGTTTTGTCCAGACACCAGTCCTACTGAGCCCTCCTCCTCCTCCCCTGATGAAGACTGTGGACTGTGTTGGATGTTGCTGTTCAGTCTGTGTCCTGTGTCTGCTCTCCTCTCCTCTCTCCTCTCCTCTGCCTGTGTCTACTCCTTCTGCAGAACAACAGGTAAACCCACTTCATTATTCATAGCAGTATGTGCTCTTTCACTCTTTTATAGCATGAACTCACTCATTCATTCAGTTTGTTGATGTGATGGATTTTAATTCAACCTTAAATATGAATATTCCTGTCAGCTGTTCTGCGCATGCGCTGAGAACGCGTCCTGTAATACCGTTGAACTGATAAAAGACGTTTGTGACGTCGTCCTCGGAGAGCGAGGCTCAGTGACCATGGAAGAGGAGATGTTGTCTTTTGTTTCAGTGAATCTCATATTTAGAAACTTTAAAACAAACAAAAATAGTTTCCCCCCCAATTAGTTGAATTTTATTAAGCAACAAGCTACCCTCCCCTTAATCAAGGCTGGTTACGTGCCTCTTTTTATCATGGCCATTAGCCAAAAGTAGCCTATGAAAAAAGGGGTTTTAAATGGTTTACTGAGAGTGCTTTGAAATATGTTGGAGGTTTATCCGTCACAATTCACATACCTGCTTTTTTCACTTGTTCGAGTAGACTATCCATCCCCGTTTTAAAAGAGCGCCCCTCGTCCGATAACCAAAGACAAGCTCGCTCCTCCAATCTATTCAGTCTTCCGAATAACCTAATGCCATTTAGACTGCGGGCTTTTTGGAGAATATGCGTTATGAATGTTACGCGTAAAGACATATAGACCTACGTGTGTAAACACAGTGGAGAAGTACAACTATGATCTGTTGCATGGTTCCATGATGTTTATGAGACATTACTTTACAAGGAGCAATTATGGTTCCTGTAACTGTATTTAGAAATAGCTTGTTTATAACAAGTTGCTGTTTCATTTCTGTTAGAATTTGATTCGAATTATACTCTCTTATCAATTAGGTCTTATCAATTGCTTAGTGAATTGAATCTAGATAATTGACTACGTCTGGCATGTCCATGTCCAGACTGCATTTTATCAGTAGCCCCCTATATCAGTGTGAACGCTATAGTCGATGTTTATCAATGTATTTCCGTATTAATAGTGATGAATTTAGAACAATGTTCAACACATTTGGCCTCCCGGGTGGCGCAGCGGTCTAAAGGCACTGCAGTTCAGCGCAAGAGGAGTCACTACAGTCCCTGTAGTTCGAATCCAGGCTGTATCACATCTGGCCGTGATTAGGAGTCCCGTAGGCCGGCGCACGTCCGGGTTTTGGCTGGTGTAGGCAGTCATTGTAAAATAAGAATTTGTTCTTAACTGACTTGCCTAGTTAAATAATATAATGATATTGACTTGCCTAGTTAAATAAATAAAAATATGGAGCTATTTAATGAACTACGCTGTAAAGGACTGACATTGGAATTGGAGTTGATGACAACTGAATACATAAAAGTCTGTAAATACACAACTTGAAGAAACCACATATTTAGCCATGGAGCACTTTTTGATTGGCCAGTAAGTGACCAGGCCTGGACACACCCACAACATGTTTATTCATCAAAACCCAGCCCTTTTGCGCCACCGCCAATTATTGCGGTTGTGAAAATAGCACAAATATTTCTGATAAACGCAGGAAAATATAACGCTACCACCAGCGGTAAGATTTAACATTGCGTTACATTTCGTTTTTAAAATAAAGCCATTAAAGTTAGTATGTGTCCTTTTAAGTAGTTAGTTTGAATAATGCCAATCTCTACTCTACAGCTCCAACTGAGACTCAGGTTCCTCTGAACAGGACGACCACCAGGGGAAGTGACAGTAGAGAGGTACTGTATATGAACAGTCAAAATGGGTGTTGTAGTTCTATAACAGGCATCGTATCTTGTTTTGTAGTCCACATTTGTTTGTAATCCAGTGTTATAGAGCCTCACAGAGGAGGTGTCCTAATACCCATAAATCCTAGTGGTCAAACAGGGAAATGATTCCAATCGTTTTTCCACCATTAATTTTTCCTCTGGGGATTTTACAAACACATAAAATAAGAGGTTGTGTTTCGTGTAGGCTTACCCTGGCGTGACGTTTTGATAACCGTGTAAATCTCTCTCGGACAAGGTGCCTTTTATCAATATATTAATCTCTATGTGCTATCAGATTCCAAAAGGCTAATTAGCATCAAAGTAGACATCATGCAAGACTACAAATCCCTGAAAGCTCCTGCATGTCATCTCTAGCTGACACTTTTGCTAAAAGGTATTGTGTCAATTTAAAACTTGCACAAGACAGTTCACAGTATTATCAATTTAAAGAAATGTATCCAAGTTATTCATTACTCACTATAGCTAACATTAGATAGTTAATCCAGAGATTCTTACCTTTGCCTCGATTCGGCAGTCTCGTCCAGACCATCATGGTATTTGTAGTTCTTTATGATAGCCACATTAGCAGCATATTAGCATTTCATGACAGAGGTGCATATAAAGAGCATGGAGGCAAAGGGGTGTGATTTATATGTTAAGGGTGTGGTTTATATGTTAAGGGTTGTGGTTTAAATGTTAAGGGTTGTAATTTATATGTTAAGGAGTGTGGTTTTAGAAATTAAGGGGTGTGGTTATAGAGGAAGACCGAGTTGTTGAGTCGAACCACAGCAGTTTCTATGGTTTCATAAACATAAATCCCAGGGCTCTTTAATCCTGGAAAGCTAACATTTTGTAGGTTTTCACTCCAACCCTAATTTAGCACAATAATAATTAGCTCATTGATAAGCTGAATCAGGTTAGTTACAACTGGGGTTGGTTAGCCCTGATCTAGTATATGGTTGGACATTTTAAGATTCAATTGTAGCTCAGTAAAGCTTTCAGTGAAACCACATTATCAACAGAGTTACATAGTGAAATCAGGTTAATTATACCACATTATCAGTAGAGTTACATAGTGAAATCAGGTTAATTATACCACATTATCAATAGAGTTACATAGTGAAATCAGGTTAATTATACCACATTATCAATAGAGTTACATAGTGAAATCAGGTTAATTATACCACATTATCAATAGAGTTACATAGTGAAATCAGGTTAATTATACCACATTATCAACAGAGTTACATAGTGAAATCAGGTTAATTATACCACATTATCAATAGAGTTACATAGTGAAATCAGGTTAATTATACCACATTATCAATAGAGTTACATAGTGAAATCAGGTTAATTATACCACATTATCAACAGAGTTACATAGTGAAATCAGGTTAATTATACCACATTATCAATAGAGTTACATAGTGAAATCAGGTTAATTATACCACATTATCAATAGAGTTACATAGTGAAATCAGGTTAATTATACCACTTTATCAATAGAGTTACATAGTGAAATCAGGTTAATTAAAACACATTATCAGTAGAGTTACATAGTGAAATCAGGTTAATTATACCACATTATCAGAGTTACATAGTGAAATCAGGTTAATTATACTACATTATCAATAGAGTTACATAGTGAAATCAGGTTAATTATACCACATTATCAACAGAGTTACATAGTGAAATCAGGTTAATTATACCACATTATCAATAGAGTTACATAGTGAAATCACGTTAATTATACCACAGAACATTATAATCTAAAAAACATAATTTTATTCCAAAAGATATTCATTACAGGTATATTCACCAACTATAAATCAGACAATAACATCAGAAATGCATAACAATAAAATGTTGTAAACATTTTCAACTGGTATTTTTTTTTTAAAGAAACAACAAAAAAGCTAAAAGTAGAAACTTTGTGTTTAAAAAGAAAAAAGCAATAAAAAAATAAAATAATAATAAATAAAGGAAAAATAACAAATGCCATAAATCTCGAAGTTCATCCAAAAAACTTCACCAAATCAAAATCATTATCAACCATCTGGGTAATAGAGAAAGAATGAGCCCATTGGATGATGGTTTGGTGAAACCACATGACGACAGTTTCTCATTGGACACATTCAAGGTACATATAAAAACATTTCACTTCACAAAAATATATATTCCTGAAGTTTTTAAAAACATTATTTTACTGTGATGTATTTTCACCCTCTGCTGGTATTGATGGATGGTATAGGTCTCACTCTGCTGGTATTGATGGCTGGTATAGGTCTCACTCTGCTGGTATTGATGGATGGTATAGGTCTCACTCTGCTGGTATTGATGGATGGTATAGGTCTCACTCTGCTGGTATTGATGGATGATATAGGGCTCACACACTGCTGGTATTAATAGATGGTATAGGGCTCACACTCTGATGGTATTGATGGCTGGTATAGGGCTCACACCCTGCTGGGGTTGATGGCTGGTAAGAGAGGAGAGAGGAGAGGAGAGCAGACACAGGATACAGACTGAACAGCAACATCCAACACAGTCCACAGTCTACATCAGGGGAGGAGGGCTCAGTAGGACGGGTTTCTAGACATAAACACAAGCATAAATTAAGAAACTTGTCTCTCATTGAGATTCTGTTTCCCTGGCATTACAACGTATGTAAATTTATTTTGTATGGCAACCTAAAGAAAGAAACAAGAAACAGTATTTTCTTACCAAATGAAAGTCTTGTGATGACATTTCCATGGTGGTAGACCTCATTGTCCTCAATAGCTGTTTCTGTGTCATTGAGAGACCCTTCCTTGTTCACCACAGGTTTCTGCCAGCTCCCACAGTAGTAGAGTCCCAGGTCAGATTCAGAGACGTTAGTTATCAGTAGATCATAGAACTGTTGAGAACGCCACAGGAAATAGAAGCGAGGGTCAGGATTGGATTTGGATATTATGAAATGACCCCCGTTCCCAACGGAGCTGTTTCTGTACCAATCTGTTTCCAGATAGTGTTTGATGTCACAATGAAGAACGACGTTGTTTCCTGGTCTGACTCTCAGCTCCACCTCTGCTGCAGAGATCCCATCCTGACTGGAGGAAACAGCACCTACAGGTAGCAGAGGAACAGTGTTAGGATGAACTGACTGGAGGAAACAGCACCTACAGGTAGCAGAGGAACAGTGTTAGGATGAACTGACTGGAGGAAACAGCACCTACAGGAAGCAGAGGAACAGTGTTAGGATGAACTGACTGGAGGAAACAGCACCTACAGGTAGCAGAGGAACAGTGTTAGGATGAACTGACTGGAGGAAACAGCACCTACAGGTAGCAGAGGAACAGTGTTAGGATGAACTGACTGGAGGAAACAGCACCTACAGGTAACAGAGGAACAGTGTTAGGATGAACTGACTGGAGGAAACAGCACCTACAAATAAAATGATATTTGTCACATGCTTCGTAAACAAAAGGTGCCTGTTAAGATATATATTTTAATAATCTGATTTCTTGTCCCAGTTCACCCCTGCAGCGTACTACTCTCATCCTACTGAGAATACAGTGGCATTCCCACCACTAGTTCATTTTGGTACAGTGTTTCCCTTCAGCTGATTATCAGCGGTTGTCAGTCACATGGGTCTAGAAAGATGATTCTCTTCCTCAATAGTGTGCAGTGAATTCTACTAGATGAAATCCTGACATTAATATGACATCGTGGCATTTAAAGCTTATTTAATTTGTTTTAAATTGACATGTGCTACTATAAAATGTAATTTTGTTCACAGAGCCAAAATGCCTACTATTTAGAACACAAGTCTGGGTATTTGGACACGGATAATGTGATTTAACCAAAGGTTTTTGGTATCCATTACTGTGAGTTACAGGAGAGGTACGGTTTGGTGTAACACAGAGAATTTTCAACCAGACTTAGTGATACTGTCTTAGTCCTCAATTTGTGTAGTCTCATAAAATGTAATAGTCTAGTCTAGTTTAGTCTCATAAAGTGCCGCATGTCATGATGACAGACACCTGTCTCGACCAATGAGAGAAGATTTGAAGTCAACTATTTGTGGCATGCGCGAATAGCACTTGAAGGCAGCATTAGTGCGCAACACATTTTTTCTTGAGGCAAGCCATAGAGATAGATAGAAGACTCATCTTTATATCTGTGCCATTATAGCATCTGTGACAGCACGGGCAGTGCCATTGAGGCTACAACCCATTGAAAACCCAACCCAGTTGACCACTTTAAAATGGCGGAATAATGATGGAAGCCCTCAATGGCGATGACAATGCTACAATGTATTTTTGGCCACTACAGAACTCTATCATTCTCTATGAGGCAAACTGAAGTTTAAGTAGCCGAATCTACGCTCCTTCGTTGGGGAACGGTCAACAGTAGTGATGTTTTTGTTGTCATTAGACAGATGACAATTTTTATTGCACCAAACATCTTTGTTAGACATACAATTGCGCGACTTAGACTTCTGTGTTTAATCTCCGATTGATTCTGGCTACTTTGATGAAGTTGTTGCGTTTGGCGTCTCAAGCCTTCCTCAGTGGTCTCAAGAGGGACAAACAGTAACATCGCCGCTTTGTTTTCGTGTTTTAAGGGAGTATGCGAGCACAGACGTTCACTTCGCATTGCGGAGTTCTGCTAGGAACAAACCGAAACTACAGTATGTCTGCGGACTCTCAGCCTTGAGCTCTTGGTTTGGAGCCTGTGATATATGTTCCTGTTGGTCGAAAGAGGAAACTCTGTAAACAAGCTCATGAAAAGGAGAGAGTCCAGATCCAGCGACGGGAAGCAATGATGTTTCCTCAGCTTGGAGGCTGCAAACATCTTAGTCTCCTGTCACTCAGCCAATAAGAATCTACTCATCCTTGACCAGAAAATTTAAATTGATATTTCGCTTTTTCGATTGAATGCAACCCTTCACATATAAACGTCATGTTTTAATCACAATTATACCATACATCTAGTTAACCGTAAAACCACAAATAAATGAGTTATACTGTAGGAATAAGGCCCGGTGAAACAAAAGTTTACCCACTGAAGAATGCAATCAGAGCGACACACAGCCTGTCCATCTCGTGGTCTGATGGTGAATGTAGCTGGGTCTCTAATGCGGATATTAGTTCGTATAATGGGTACACAGAACCATACAAGGATAGACGCAACACTACTGCCCTGCCCTCTCATGTTCACACCTTTTGACTTCAGCTTGGCCGTCTCAAGGTCTGACGGTAAATGTTAAGGCGGCTACACACAACGCAAACGCAACGACGGAGCGAGTTCTACATACTTTGTGAGGCTACATTCTTGGAATGGATCATATATGACGCTCTGTCACTCTGTTTGCATAGGTTGTGTAGGGAGGCTCCTTTAGCCCATAAGGTCGATGTCCACGCCCCCGCGGAAATCTAATTAGCATCATAAAACATTCCCCATAAAAATCCCTTAGTTTAAAATAGAGACTTTTTGTTGCATTGGATGCTTCTCAATCCACCGCATCAGTCTGTCGCATTTCTGCATCTGGTGTGAAAGCTGACAGAGCCTGAGCGATGTCTGTCAGACCATGAGACATCCTGAAAATTGGTCTTCTCACGAAACCGTCTGTAACATCTGAACGGTTTGGCCTAAAAACGAATATGAAAGGATGATGGTGAGAAACACGATGGTGTTATCCGTTTTTCTCAACGAGCCAGGAGATTCATCTGAAGCCGGTAACGCTGATGTGCCAATTTATGTCTGTAGCGTCCCGAACCGTTTAGGCTACAAACTAATATGACCCCACTGTGAAAAGGGGAGACTCTCACGAATACAATTTTGGTCTACGACCCCCAACAGTGTCAAGGGGCTCGTCTGAAGGTAACCCTTGTAAGAAATTGTATTAGATACTGGTAACTTGTTTTAACCACTTCTCAGCACAAGCTATACTTGACACAACATGCACCCATCCCCACTACTTTGTCAGACCCACACACACACTCCCCTCCCCCATGAATAGGGCCCTGTGAAAACAAACGCACATGCAGGATGCCTTTGGATGAGACTAGGACAAAGAACTGTGTGAAAAGCCAATGGAATGTCGACATCAGGCCGAACAGGACTACCCACGACCCAGATCGACCAATCGGAAGGCCAGACTACAAGATCAACCTACTTTGCTTGTTGCCTATATAATCTGTATGAACTGTTTAGAGGGCGCTCTTCTGACGATTCCATATGAGTCAGACAGAAGGAGCCGTGCTGCACGATTTACTAAGATATCTTTACATGTGAATAAACGGCCTTATTTATATAATTATCCACCTCGTCCTATGTCTCCACTTGATCTCCTGTCTCCAGTAAACGTTTTACTAACACCCTCACAAATTAATGGAAGAATGGTGGTAGTTTTGTTCCAACAAAAAGTGCTTAAATATGTCCCTAAAAATGTAAATATTTAGTGAGCTTATATCTCCTAGATAAAGGACAGACACCTCAAACTTTATTCCTTATGATTTATTTTTTTACACTTTTTTTGCCATGAATTTGTTATTCAATGTGTTTCTATGGGCCAAATGTTATATTTTATCCCCCCCAAAATATTTCATTTTTTATACCTGAAGGGGTCCTAAAACTCTAAATCAAACAGCTAAATGATCATCTTAAAACAATTCTATATGTTAGTATAGTAAATAATGAAATAAAATTAATTCAACTGAATCAATATTTATTTAGCTACATTAGCACATATAAATACACATACAAATGGAATACAATTCACTTTTACATTTACAAATACAAAATAAAGCTACAACAAGAGCTATTTAACCATATTCTCTGAGCTTAACAACATTTTCTAAACTACTTGTTATTACTATTGCATGAAAAAAAAAAGACAAAAAATATGACCCAAAATATTAAGAAACTTGTAAAAACTGTTGTTTTCCTTCCCAGCTGTGGGTGTTGATGGCTGGTATAGGTCTCACACTCTGCTGGTATTGATGGATGGTATAGGTCTCTCACTCTGCTGGTATTGATGGAAGGTATAGGTCTCACACTGCTGGTATTGATGGCTGGTATAGGTCTCACTCTGCTGGTATTGATGGATGGTATAGGTCTCACTCTGCTGGTATTGGTGGCTGGTATAGGTCACAGTCTGCTGGTATTGATGGCTGGTATAGGTCTCACTCTGCTGGTATTGATGGATGTTATAGGTCTCACACTCTGCTGGTATTGATGGATGGTATAGGTCTCACTCTGCTGGTATTGATGGCTGAGTAGGTACTGAAGTCAGAGTTCTGGGCTTTCTTCATCTTCGTTGTTCTTCTCTGTTCCGGACGGATATCCAATGTGGTGTAACACACGTCTCCATCCTCCTGAGAGAGAAAGAGAGAGATGGGAAAAGAGAGAGAGAGAGAGAGAAGGCAGAGAGAGAGAGAGAGAGAGACAGAGAGAGAGACAAAGACAGAGATAGCTTTTATAAATAATCTGTTAATATTATTGACATATCAACATACATTTAGATTATAAAACATGTTTTGATGATTTTTATGTTATTTTTTAAATTATTTTATATGCCATTAAAATGCTATTTGAATAAGGCTGAGTTGACAAACACATGGACTACAAATCAATATGGCTATTCAAAATAAGACTACAACACCCACATTGACTGTAGTCTGCTCTCTGCTGCCACTTCCCCTGGTGGTCGTCCTGTTCAGAGGAACCTGAGTCTCAGTTGGAGCTGCAGAGGAAGAGTTATCACCATTAAAACACCAAGTTTGAGGTTAAACTAGGACATATAAGTTAATAGTTAGTAGATGTTTACTTATTGTGGTTAAAATGTTTCAAAAAACGAAGGTTAAAATCGTAGGTAACTATTATGAATGTTAAGTAAGATTGATTAGGAATACTCAGAGTTAAAACATGTATGAGTGAAAAGTGAATCCTGACAGAGTGAGAGAGTGAGTTTACCTGTTGTTCTGCAGAAGGAGTAGACACAGGTGGAGGAGAGGAGAGAGGAGAGGAGAGCAGACACAGGACACAGACTGAACAGCAACATCCAACACAGTCCACAGTCTACATCCGGTGTTCTGGTATCTGGACAAGACACACAGGAATAAATGTAGGACTATGATCATAGAGCTCATTCTCCTCTCATTCAAGGAAACCAGAGATGCTTTACCACAACCAAATATACAGCCATTAAATAAATAGAGAATTATATATTGTTCTTACCAAATGAAAGCCTTCTCATGACATGTCCATAGTGGTAGACATTACTCTCTATAGTCCCACAGTAGTAGAGTCCCAGGTCAGATGCAGTGATGTTCTCAATCAGTAGATCATAGGACTGATTATAGCGGTTCCAGAACATCGTAAACCGAGGGAGAGGATTGAGGACATGAGATGACAAACGGTTGTAATATGTAATAACAAGAGGAGGCTGGTGCTCATGAGAGCAATTCCTGAACCAGACTGTGTACATTTCACTTGTTGTTCTACAGTCACTATAGAGAGTGATGTTGTCTCCTGGTCTGACTCTCAGCTGCACCTCTGCTGCAGAGATCCCATCCTGACTGGAGGAAACAGCACCTACAGGTAGCAGAGGAACAGTGTTAGGATGAACTGACTGGAGGAAACAGCACCTACAGGTAGCAGAGGAACAGTGTTAGGATGAACTGACTGGAGGAAACAGCACCTACAGGTAACAGAGGAACAGTGTTAGGATGAACTGACTGGAGGAAACAGCACCTACAGGTAGCAGAGGAACAGTGTTAGGATGAACTGACTGGAGGAAACAGCACCTACAGGTAGCAGAGGAACAGTGTTAGGATGAACTGACTGGAGGAAACAGCACCTACAGGTAGCAGAGGAACAGTGTTAGGATGAACTGACTGGAGGAAACAGCACCTACAGGAAGCAGAGGAACAGTGTTAGGATGAATCACAGGACGGAATTTGGTTCATCACAAATTTCTCTGCATTTAAAATCTAGCAAACAACACTATCGCAATAACAAATCTAGTCAACCACATCAATAAATCATCTATCATCCAGCTATAAGGCCCAGTAAAAAAGTTACTCACATAAGAATGCAATCAGAGTGACACACAGCCTGTCCATTTGGTGGTCTGATGGTCTGATGGTGACTGTCAGAGAGTAGCTGGGTCTTTGAGTAACAAGGTCTTTGCTGCGTATTTCCGTGTTCATGACTAGATGTTCTTTACCATGAAAGGACATACGAGCAGCGATTGGTTCGATCGAGTGGAAAGTTTTCAGCTTGTTTTCACCTTGTCTCTGAAACCCATGTTGTGACAGGAAGAGGAGGGTCTAGCATCGAGGTTAACATGTTTCACACCATCGTGACGTCAATGGAAAATGTTCAGCTTTGAGTTGTTCTCTGTTCTGTAGTTAGCAACACTAGTAGCACCTGGTCCAGTCAACCTACTGCAACATGAAGAACCAAACACTCATTCTGGTGTCACATTTGACCCTTGAAGGAAAAGACTCATGAGACAGAGACCTATCTTGAGACAGACACCTATCATGAGACAGAGACCTATCATGAGACAGACGCCTAAGGTTGGCCTCTGTACCTGTATCCTGCCAGTATTAATGTTTGGTTGATGAAATGATGAACATCCAGTAATCATAACATTTAAATCTCAACATAATCTAAAAGAGATAATTGAGGCGTCACAAAATGTAGTATTTATCCACCAAACATCTTGGCCTCACCAATCATAGACAGGCTGAATTGAAGTCAGCCAGAAACTACAATCAGTAACTACAATATCCATGATGCTCTGGATAGGATGTGATGTTACAGCCAAGCCAATTGTAGTTTAACAGCTAAGAAAATTGTAGTTCTTTGTCTTTGGGGATGTATTTCTCTTTTTGTTCAGGATTAGTGTGAAAACAAATAGGACATAGACAGAGAGAGAAATGCACTCAGTGTGAAACATGAGTTCATCATCAGGAGAATAGCAGCACCATGGATGAACAACTACTTATAACTTGGATGTCCTCTCTTCCTCAGGCCAAACGGTAGTCAAACAGCGGCCTGGCAACAGTTAACAAACAGCAGCATGGCAACGGTAGACAGAAAGACAGACAAACAGACGCACAGACAGCACGGCAACAGCAACAGGAAGTGTGGGTTTCCTGTATACAGAGTATGTCTTCTCAGCCAATCAGTGACTAGCTCTTATATGCGTACTGTAATGCCAACATCATAATATCAGACTTATCAACATTAGTAGTGGTCAATGTATGTATATGTTTACATGTGTTTATATATATATATGTGTGGGTATATGGGAGTGTGTCCATATGTTGCCCTATGTGTGTGGTTGTGGTTTCCTCAGCTACTGCTGCTGCTCTGTAGAGGAGGGGTTAAGGGGGGCCTGAGTTTCAGTAACAGTATAGTAACAGTAACAGTATCAGGGAAGCTGGGTCTGTCAGTAACAGTAACAGAGTAGCTGGGTCTGTCAGTAACAGTATCAGAGTAGCTGGGTCTGTCAGTAACAGTATCAGAGTAGCTGGGTCTGTCAGTAACAGTATCAGAGTAGCTGGGTCTGTCAGTAACCGTATCAGAGTAGCTGGGTCTGTCAGTAACAGTATCAGAGTAGCTGGGTCTGTCAGTAACAGTATGAGAGTAGCTGGGTCTGTCAGTAACAGTATCAGAGTAGCTGGGTCTGTCAGTAACAGTATCAGAGTAGCTGGATCTGTCAGTAACAGTATCAGAGTAGCTGGGTCTGTCAGTAACAGTATCAGAGTAGCTGGGTCTGTCAGTAACAGTATCAGAGTAGCTGGGTCTGTCAGTAACAGTATCAGAGTAGCTGGGTCTGTCAGTAACAGTATCAGAGTAGCTGGGTCTGTCAGTAACAGTATGAGAGTAGCTGGGTCTGTCAGTAACAGTATCAGAGTAGCTGGGTCTGTCAGTAACAGTATCAGAGTAGCTGGGTCTGTCAGTAATAGTATCAGAGTAGCTGGGTCTGTCAGTAACAGTATCAGAGTAGCTGGGTCTATCAGTAACAGTATCAGAGTAGCTGGGTCTGTCAGTAACAGTATCAGAGTAGCTGGGTCTGTAAGTAACAGTATCAGAGTAGCTGGGTCTGTCAGTAACAGTATCAGAGTAGCTGGGTCTGTCAGTAACAGTATCAGAGTAGCTGGGTCTGTCAGTAACAGTATCAGAGTAGCTGGGTCTGTCAGTAACAGTATCAGAGTAGCTGGGTCTGTCAGTAACAGTATCAGAGTAGCTGGGTCTGTCAGTAACAGTATCAGAGTAGCTGGGTCTGTCAGTAACAGTATCAGAGTAGCTGGGTCTGTCAGTAACAGTACCAGAGTAGCTGGGTCTGTCAGTAACAGTATCAGAGTAGCTGGGTCTGTCAGTAACAGTATCAGAGTAGCTGGGTCTATCAGTAACAGTATCAGAGTAGCTGGGTCTGTCAGTAACAGTATCAGAGTAGCTGGGTCTGTCAGTAACAGTATCAGAGTAGCTGGGTCTGTCAGTAACAGTATCAGAGTAGCTGGGTCTGTCAGTAACAGTATCAGAGTAGCTGGGTCTGTCAGTAACAGTATCAGAGTAGCTGGGTCTGTCAGTAACAGTACCAGAGTAGCTGGGTCTGTCAGTAACAGTGTCAGAGTAGCTGGGTCTGTCAGTAACAGTATCAGAGTAGCTGGGTCTGTCAGTAACAGTATCAGAGTAGCTGGGTCTGTCAGTAATAGTATCAGAGTAGCTGGGTCTGTCAGTAACAGTATCAGAGTAGCTGGGTCTGTCAGTAACAGTATCAGAGTAGCTGGGTCTGTCAGTAACAGTATCAGAGTAGCTGGGTCTGTCAGTAACAGTATCAGAGTAGCTGGGTCTGTCAGTAACAGTATCAGAGTAGCTGGGTCTGTCAGTAACAGTATCAGAGTAGCTGGGTCTGTCAGTAACAGTATCAGAGTAGCTGGGTCTGTCAGTAACAGTATCAGAGTAGCTGGGTCTGTCAGTAACAGTATCAGAGTAGCTGGGTCTGTCAGTAACAGTATCAGAGTAGCTGGGTCTGTCAGTAACAGTATCAGAGTAGCTGGGTCTGTCAGTAACAGTATCAGAGTAGCTGGGTCTGTCAGTAACAGTATCAGAGTAGCTGGGTCTGTCAGTAATAGTATCAGAGTAGCTGGGTCTGTCAGTAATAGTATCAGAGTAGCTGGGTCTGTCAGTAACAGTATCAGAGTAGCTGGGTCTGTCAGTAACAGTATGAGAGTAGCTGGGTCTGTCAGTAACAGTGTCAGAGTAGCTGGGGCTGTCAGTAACAGTATCAGAGTAGCTGGGTCTGTCAGTAACAGTATGAGAGTAGCTGGGTCTGTCAGTAATAGTATCAGAGTAGCTGGGTCTGTCAGTAATAGTATCAGAGTAGCTGGGTCTGTCAGTAACAGTATGAGAGTAGCTGGGTCTGTCAGTAACAGTGTCAGAGTAGCTGGGTCTGTCAGTAACAGTATCAGAGTAGCTGGGTCTGTCAGTAACAGTGTCAGAGTAGCTGGGTCTGTCAGTAACAGTATCAGAGTAGCTGGGTCTGTCAGTAACAGTATCAGAGTAGCTGGGTCTGTCAGTAACAGTATCAGAGTAGCTGGGTCTGTCAGTAACAGTATGAGAGTAGCTGGGTCTGTCAGTAACAGTATCAGAGTAGCTGGGTCTGTCAGTAACAGTATCAGAGTAGCTGGGTCTGTCAGTAACAGTACCAGAGTAGCTCGGTCTGTCAGTAACAGTATCAGAGTAGCTGGGTCTGTCAGTAACAGTACCAGAGTAGCTGGGTCTGTCAGTAACAGTATCAGAGTAGCTGGGTCTGTCAGTAACAGTATCAGAGTAGCTGGGTCTGTCAGTAACAGTATCAGAGTAGCTGGGTCTGTCAGTAACAGTACCAGAGTAGCTGGGTCTGTCAGTAACAGTATCAGAGTAGCTGGGTCTGTCAGTAACAGTATCAGAGTAGCTGGGTCTGTCAGTAACAGTACCAGAGTAGCTGGGTCTGTCAGTAACAGTATCAGAGTAGCTGGGTCTGTCAGTAACAGTATCAGAGTAGCTGGGTCTGTCAGTAACAGTATCAGAGTAGCTGGGTCTGTCAGTAACAGTATCAGAGTAGCTGGGTCTGTCAGTAACAGTATCAGAGTAGCTGGGTCTGTCAGTAACAGTATCAGAGTAGCTGGGTCTGTCAGTAACAGTATCAGAGTAGCTGGGTCTGTCAGTAACAGTATCAGAGTAGCTGGGTCTGTCAGTAACAGTATCAGAGTAGCTGGGTCTGTCAGTAATAGTATCAGAGTAGCTGGGTCTGTCAGTAACAGTATCAGAGTAGCTGGGTCTGTCAGTAACAGTATCAGAGTAGCTGGGTCTGTCAGTAACAGTATCAGAGTAGCTGGGTCTGTCAGTAACAGTATCAGGGTAGCTGGGTCTGTCAGTAACAGTATCAGAGTAGCTGGGTCTGTCAGTAACAGTATCAGAGTAGCTGGGTCTGTCAGTAACAGTATCAGAGTAGCTGGGTCTGTCAGTAACAGTATCAGAGTAGCTGGGTCTGTCAGTAACAGTATCAGAGTAGCTGGGGGTGTCACATAGTATTTTGCACACACCCACACACACACCCCCCCACACACACACACACACACACACACACACACACACACACACACACACACACACACACACACACACATGCACACCTGTCAAGTCGATGGAAACATTGTGGTTTCTACAGACCTGAAAACTAACCCTCAGACCTGAAGTGATGTGACCTCTCTCTCTCTCTCTGTCTCTCTCGCTCTGTCTCTCTCTGTCTCTCTCCGTCTCTCTCCGTCGCTCTCTCTCCGTCGCTCTCTCTCTGTCGGTCTCTCTCTCTCTCTGTCTCTCTCTCTCTCTCTGTCTCTCTCTGTCTCTCTCTGTCTCTCTCCGTCGCTCTCTCTCCGTCGCTCTCTCTCTGTCGGTCTCTCTCTCTCTCTGTCTCTCTCTCTCTCTCTCTCTCTCTGTCGCTCTCTCTCTCTCTCTCTCTCTGTCACTCTCTCTCTCTCTCTCGCTCTCTCTTCCCCCCTCTCTCAGTACTAGGCCCAGCAACTGTCTTAAACTCAGGCCCCACTTAACCCCTCAGACCTAAACACCAGGCCCCCCTTAACCCCTCAGACCTAAACAACAGGCCCCTCTTAACCCCTCAGACCTAAACACCAGGCCCCCTTAACCCCTCAGACCTAAACACCAGGCCCCCCTTAACCCCTCAGACCTAAACACCAGCCCCCCTTAACCCTTCAGACCTAAACACCAGGCCCCCCTTAACCCCACAGACCTAAACACCAGGCCCCCCTTAACCCCTCAGACCTAAACACCAGGCCCCCCTTAACCCCTCAGACCTAAACACCAGGCCCCCCTTAACCCCTCAGACCTAAACACCAGGCCCCCTTAACCCCTCAGACCTAAACACCAGGCCCCCTTAACCCCTCAGACCTAAACACCAGGCCCCCCTTAACCCCTCAGACCTAAACACCAGCCCCCCTTAACCCCTCAGACCTAAACACCAGTCCCCCCTTAACCCCTCAGACCTAAACACCAGGCCCCCCTTAACCCCTCAGACCTAAACACCAGCCCCCCCTTAACCCTTAGACCTAAACACCAGGCCCCCCTTAACCCTTAGACCTAAACACCAGGCTCCCCTTAACCCCTCAGACCTAAACACCAGGCCCCCCTTAACCCCTCAGACCTAAACACCAGACCCCCTTAACCCCACAGACCTAAACACCAGGCCCCCCTTAACCCCTCAGACCTAAACACCAGGCCCCCCTTAACCCCTCAGACCTAAACACCAGCCCCCCCTTAACCCCTCCCCTACAGAGCAGCAGCACTAGCTGAGTAAACCACAACCACACAAAAAGGACTCGGCATGCATATGCAATCATCATACGCGCACACACTCACATAGTACATAGGACACCCACACTGACTTCCTGTTGCCGTTGCCATGGTGTTGCTAAACTCATGATGAATTTCTCACTCTGTCTCGGTCCTATTTGTTTCCCCAATAATCCTGAATAAAAAGAGATTGTTAGATACAGAAATACATCCACATAGATAAATATCTACAATTGGTTTAGCTGTTAAAATATGTACCGTCACATTCACTCCAGAGCATCATGGTTATTGTAGTTTCTGGTTGTAGTTTCTGGCTGCCTTCAAGTCTGGCTGCCAACTGTAGATGAAAGTGAGAGAGAAGTCGAGGGAGGTTCATCTGCCACAGTAGAAAGTTGGACACTGTAGTGGTTTTACAACAGAAAGACTCAGATCAACATGACAGTGTCAACATAGCTGTTGGTGTTTCTAAAAGAGTTTCTGTTCCAGTCACATCCTCTATAGAGCATTATGGTTATTGTAGTTTCTGGTTGTAGTTTCTGGCTGTTTCAACATGACAGTGTCAACACAGCTGCTGGTGTTTCTAAAAGAGTTTCTGTTTCAGTCACATCCTCTATAGAGCATTATGGTTATTGTAGTTTCTGGTTGTAGTTTCTGGCTGTTTCAACATGACAGTGTCAACATAGCTGCTGGTGTTTCTAAAAGTGTTTCTGTTCCAGTCACATCCTCTATAGAGCATTATGGTTATTGTAGTTTCTGGTTGTAGTTTCTGGCTGTTTCAACATGACAGTGTCAACATAGCTGCTGGTGTTTCTAAAAGTGTTTCTGTTTCAGTCACATCCTCTATAGAGCATTATGGTTATTGTAGTTTCTGGTTGTAGTTTCTGGCTGTTTCAACATGACAGTGTCAACACAGCTGCTGGTGGTTCTAAAAGTGTTTCTGTTTCAGTCACATCCTCTATAGAGCATTATGGTTATTGTAGTTTCTGGTTGTAGTTTCTGGCTGTTTCAACATGACAGTGTCAACATAGCTGCTGGTGTTTCTAAAAGTTTTTCTTTATAAATGTGTAAATAAACTTTACTATACGCCCCATATCACTCATTACAAACTGAAAACTTAACGTGTGCATAATTAATGGGTTATAGAGAGGTCTCAAATTTCACTTTCATTTGTATCCCCTGTAGCTTTACAGTCATGACAAGGAGGTTCCTGTTTCAGTCACGTCTTTCACCACGTTCCTGTAGGTCAAACAAAAACACCCCATTGATTGGTTGACAAATAGTCCCTCCCACAATGCAGGTGATGGTTACATGGTCCAGTTGGTGAGAAGCAACTGCAGCGACTTCATCAACATCTGCATGACCTTTGATCACATGGTTTTAGTCAAGGTCATACAGCCTCCATGTAGTCGCAAGTCGGACAATTTTCATAACCATAATGCAACACACTTTGTAAGGCGGTGACCAACGATGCTCAACAACTAGACAATCGTGATCTACTCGAATGCGCCCATGGTTTTCAAGTCAGGGTGAGGTCTCGATGTTTGGTGGATAAATACTACATTTTGGGACGCCTGAAATAGTTCATACAGATCAGGTTTTAATAGATGATTAATGATGATTAATAGATGTTCATCGTTTGATAAATCAAACATTAATACTGGCAGGCGACAGGTATAGAGGCCAACCTTAGGCCTCTGTCTCAAGATAGGTCTCTGTCTCAAGATAGGCCTCTGTCTCAAGATAGGCCTCTGTCTCAAGATAGGCCTCTGTCTCAAGATAGGTCTTTGTCTCATGATAGGTCTCTGTCTCATGATAGGTCTCTGTCTCATGATAGGTCTCTGTCTCAAGATAGGTCTCTGTCTCATGATAGGTCTCTGTCTCAAGATAGGTCTCTGTCTCATGATAGGTCTCTGTCTCAAGATAGGTGTCTGTCTCGTGATAGGTCTCTGTCTCAAGATAGGTGTCTGTCTCATGATAGGTCTCTGTCTCAAGATAGGTCTCTGTCTCAAGATAGGTCTCTGTCTCATGATAGGTCTCTGTCTCAAGATAGGTCTCTGTCTCATGATAGGTCTCTGTCTCAAGATAGGTGTCTGTCTCATGATAGGTCTCTGTCTCAAGATAGGTCTCTGTCTCATGATAGGTCTCTGTCTCAAGATAGGTCTCTGTCTCATGATAGGTCTCTGTCTCAAGATAGGCCTCTGTCTCAAGATAGGCCTCTGTCTCAAGATAGGCCTCTGTCTCAAGATAGGTCTCTGTCTCATGATAGGTCTCTGTCTCATGATAGGTCTTTGTCTCATGATAGGTCTCTGTCTCAAGATAGGTCTCTGTCTCATGATAGGTCTCTGTCTCAAGATAGGTCTCTGTCTCATGATAGGTCTCTGTCTCAAGATAGGTCTCTGTCTCATGATAGGTCTCTGTCTCAAGATAGGTCTCTGTCTCATGATAGGTCTCTGTCTCAAGATAGGCCTCTGTCTCAAGATAGGCCTCTGTCTCAAGATAGGCCTCTGTCTCAAGATAGGTCTTTGTCTCAAGATAGGTCTCTGTCTCATGAAAGGGCTCTGTCTCATTACTAACCAGAATGGGTGTTTGGTTCTTCATGTTGTAGTAGGTTGATATTGACGTCACGATGGTGTGAAACATGTTAACCTCGATGCTAGACAGTCTCCTTCGTGTCACACACAATGGGTTTCTGAGAAAAGGACCACAAGCTGAAAACTTTCCACTCTATCGAACCAATCGCTGCTCGTATGTCCTTTCATGGTAAAGTACATCTTGTCATGAACACGGAAATACGCAGCAAAGACCTTGTTACTCAAAAACCCAGCTACTCTCCGACAGTCACCATCAGACCACGATATGGACAGGCTGTGTGTCGCTCTCATCACTCTCTTGTGTGAGTAACTTTGTTTTACTGGGTCTAATAGCTGCCTGATATCTGATTCGTTCATCTGGTTTTATGACTAGATGTGTTATTGAGAAACTGTGATGACTGATGTTTGTTATATTTCTGTATGTAGAGAAGTTTATGATGAACAAATGACAATGTGTAGTTCATCCTAACACTGTTCCTCTGCTACCTGTAGGTGCTGTTTCCTCCAGTCAGTTCATCCTAACACTGTTCCTCTGCTACCTGTAGGTGCTGTTTCCTCCAGTCAGTTCATCCTAACACTGTTCCTCTGCTACCTGTAGGTGCTGTTTCCTCCAGTCAGTTCATCCTAACACTGTTCCTCTGTTACCTGTAGGTGCTGTTTCCTCCAGTCAGTTCATCCTAACACTGTTCCTCTGCTACCTGTAGGTGCTGTTTCCTCCAGTCAGTTCATCCTAACACTGTTCCTCTGCTTCCTGTAGGTGCTGTTTCCTCCAGTCAGTTCATCCTAACACTGTTCCTCTGCTACCTGTAGGTGCTGTTTCCTCCAGTCAGTTCATCCTAACACTGTTCCTCTGCTACCTGTAGGTGCTGTTTCCTCCAGTCAGTTCATCCTAACACTGTTCCTCTGCTACCTGTAGGTGCTGTTTCCTCCAGTCAGTTCATCCTAACACTGTTCCTCTGCTTCCTGTAGGTGCTGTTTCCTCCAGTCAGTTCATCCTAACACTGTTCCTCTGCTACCTGTAGGTGCTGTTTCCTCCAGTCAGTTCATCCTAACACTGTTCCTCTGCTTCCTGTAGGTGCTGTTTCCTCCAGTCAGTTCATCCTAACACTGTTCCTCTGTTACCTGTAGGTGCTGTTTCCTCCAGTCAGTTCATCCTAACACTGTTCCTCTGCTACCTGTAGGTGCTGTTTCCACTAGTCAGTTCATCCTAACACTGTTCCTCTGTTACCTGTAGGTGCTGTTTCCTCCAGTCAGTTCATCCTAACACTGTTCCTCTGCTACCTGTAGGTGCTGTTTCCTCCAGTCAGTTCATCCTAACACTGTTCCTCTGCTACCTGTAGGTGCTGTTTCCTCCAGTCAGTTCATCCTAACACTGTTCCTCTGCTACCTGTAGGTGCTGTTTCCTCCAGTCAGTTCATCCTAACACTGTTCCTCTGTTACCTGTAGGTGCTGTTACCTCCAGTCAGTTCATCCTAACACTGTTCCTCTGCTACCTGTAGGTGCTGTTTCCTCCAGTCAGTTCATCCTAACACTGTTCCTCTGCTACCTGTAGGTGCTGTTTCCTCCAGTCAGTTCATCCTAACACTGTTCCTCTGTTACCTGTAGGTGCTGTTTCCTCCAGTCAGTTCATCCTAACACTGTTCCTCTGTTACCTGTAGGTGCTGTTTCCTCCATTCAGTTCATCCTAACACTGTTCCTCTGTTACCTGTAGGTGCTGTTTCCTCCAGTCAGTTCATCCTAACACTGTTCCTCTGCTTCCTGTAGGTGCTGTTTCCTCCATTCAGTTCATCCTAACACTGTTCCTCTGCTTCCTGTAGGTGCTGTTTCCTCCATTCAGTTCATCCTAACACTGTTCCTCTGCTACCTCTGCTACCTTTTATTTGGTAAGAATAATTACATTTTTCAAGTTGTATCTAATGGCTATCTAATGTATTTGGTATTGGCATGTTTTGTTTCCATGAAAGAGAGGAGGTTGAGGTTAATTTATGCTTGTGTTTATGTCCAGACACCAGTCCTACTGAGCCCTCCTCCCCTGATGTAGACTGTGGGCTGTGTTGGATGTTGCTGTTCAGTCTGTGTCCTGTGTCTGCTCTCCTCTCCTCTCTCCTCTCCTCCACCTGTGTCTACTCCTTCTGCAGAACAACAGGTAAACTCACTCTCTCACTCTCTCAGTCAGGATTCACTTTTCACTCATACATGTTTTACGTCTGCGTATCCCTAATCAATCTTACTTAACATTCATAATAGTTAGCTACGATTTTAACCTTCGTTTTTTGACACATTTTGGCCACAATAAGTAAACATCTACCAACTTTTAACTGATATGTCCTTGTTTAACCTCAAACTTGGTGTTTTAATGGTGGTAACTCCTCCTCTGCAGCTCCAACTGAGACTCAGGTTCCTCTGAACAGGACGACCACCAGGGGAAGTGACAGCAGAGAGCAGACTACAGTCAAAGTGGGTGTTGTAGTTTTATGTTGGTTAGCCATCTTGGTTTTGTAGTCCATGTGTTTTCTAACCCAATTCAAAGAGTATTTTCAATGCAATGTTTAATAATTGTATATATATATAGCATCAAAACATGTTGTATAATCTTAATGTTCATATGTCAATAATATAAAAAAAATATTTATATGATATTGTTCTCTCTCTCTCTCTCTCTCTCTCTCTCTCTCTCTCTCTCTCTCAGGAGGAAGGAGACCTGTGTTACGCATCGTTGGATAACCGTCAGGGACAGAGGAGACCAAAGAAGAAGAAGAGAGTCCCAAACTCTGACTTCAGTGCCTACTCAGCCACCAATACCAGCAGAGTGTGAAACCTATACCATCCATCAATACCAGCAGAGTGTGAGACCTATACCATCCATCAATACCAGCAGAGTGTGAGACCTATACCATCCATCAATACCAGCAGAGTGTGAGACCTATACCAGCCATCAATACCAGCAGAGTGAGACCTATACCATCCATCAATACCAGCAGAGTGTGAGACCTATACCAGCCATCAATACCAGCAGAGTGAGACCTATACCATCCATCAATACCAGCAGAGTGAGACCTATACCATCCATCAATACCAGCAGAGTGTGAGACCTATACCAGCCATCAATACCAGCAGAGTGAGACCTATACCATCCATCAATACCAGCAGAGTGAAACCTATACCATCCATCAATACCAGCAGAGTGTGAGACCTATACCATCCATCAATACCAGCAGAGTGTGAGACCTTTACCATCCATCAATACCAGCAGAGAGAGACCTATACCAGCCATCAACACCAGCAGACTGAGACCTATACCATCCATCAATACCAGCAGAGTGTGAGACCTATACCAGCCATCAATACCAGCAGAGTGAGACCTATACCATCCATCAATACCAGCAGAATGTGAGACCTATACCATCCATCAATACCATCAGAGTGAGACCTATACCATCCATCAATACCAGCAGAGTGAGACCTATACCATCCATCAATACCAGCAGACTGAGACCTATACCATCCATCAATACCAGCAGAATGTGAGACCTATACCATCCATCAATACCATCAGAGTGAGACCTATACCATCCATCAATACCAGCAGACTGAGACCTATACCATCCATCAATACCAGCAGAATGTGAGACCTATACCATCAGTCAATACCATCAGAGTGAGACCTATACCAGCCATCAATACCAGCAGACCTGATCCTTAATTACACCCACCTGGTATCACAGGTCTAAACCAATCCGTGATTAGAAAGAAGGGAGCAATGAAAAGACACAGTTTAACTGGCTTGGAGGACCAGAGTTGAGTATGAGGACACTGTGGTCTCTTCCTGTTCAATGTCATGCCATTCAGTCTGACTCGGCTCCAGCAACCTATCAGAGAGGTCTGTGTTTGGGGGTGTGGCTTATAGGCTTAGTAGGTGGCCGAAGGCGTCTGCATGCTCCCAGCCAAAACAGTATATTATGGCTACATTTTTGGGAAGTTTTGTTTTAAATTCCGGTAAGAGTTTTGATGGCTGTTCGAACACTCCACATTTTTTCTTGACGCAAGCCAAAGTTGTTAGCCGAAGTCTACGCCCCTTTTTCAGTGATTTTTACTTTTATAATTATAACAATTGATGTGTTTTAAGCTTTTAGAACAATTTGCATTTAGATCAAACCTCTCTAGGTCTCCAGTCTCCTCCACACCTGTCACCATCGTTATGCTCATAATGACAGTCACCCAGACTCCATCACCTCCTTGATTACCTGCCCTTTACATGTCACTCCATCACCTCCTTGATTACCTGCCCTTTACATGTCACTCCATCACCTCCTTGATTACCTGCCCTTTACATGTCACTCCACCACCTCCTTGATTACCTGCCCTTTACATGTCACTCCATCACCTCCTTGATTACCTGCCCTTTACATGTCACTCCATCACCTCCTTGATTACCTGCCCTTTACATGTCACTCCATCACCTCCTTGATTACCTGCCGTTTATATGTCCCTTTCGTTCCTTCCCCAGTCGTCATTGTTTCTGTTTCACGTCAGTGCGGTGTTTGTGTTTCTTGATTTGTTCATTATTGATTTGTGAAGTGAACTGATGTTTTAAATATACCTAGAATAAATATTGATTTATATAGTTTGATTTGATTTACTTTCATTGCCGTAACAATTTAGAAATGATTATGAAATGATGTGTGGTGAAATGTGAAGACACTGCTTGTATCGTAAAGAGATGAAGTGACTGAGCTCCTAACAAGACAGATCATCCAGACTGACTCAGTCTACCTCTGTGGTATGTTCTGGTTTTGACCTAGCACTACACAGCTGAATCTAATAATCAACGCTTGATGATTCACTAATTCATTATTTAAATGTGCACTTCTTGGGGTCCCCAGGACCAAGTTTGGGAAATGCTGCCCTACAGTCTCCTCCATGTTAACTACAGTCTCCTCAATGTTAACTACAGTCTCCTCCATGTTAACTACAGTCTCCTCCATGTTAACTACAGTCTCCTCCATGTTAACTACAGTCTCCTCCATGTTAACTACAGTCTCCTCCATGTTAACTACAGTCTCCTCCATGTTAACTACAGTCTCCTCAATGTTAACTACAGTCTCCTCCATGTTAACTACAGTCTCCTCCATGTTAACTACAGTCTCCTCCATGTTAACTACAGTCTCCTCCATGTTAACTACAGTCTCCTCCATGTTAACTACAGTCTCCTCAATGTTAACTACAGTCTCCTCCATGTTAACTACAGTCTCCTCAATGTTAACTACAGTCTCCTCCATGTTAACTACAGTCTCCTCCATGTTAACTACAGTCTCCTCCATGTTAACTACAGTCTCCTCCATGTTAACTACAGTCTCCTCCATGTTAACTACAGTCTCCTCAATGTTAACTACAGTCTCCTCCATATTAACTACAGTCTCCTCCATGTTAACTACAATCTCCTCAATGTTAACTACAGTCTCCTCCATGTTAACTACAGTCTCCATGTTAACTACAGTCTCCTCCATGTTAACTACAGTCTCCTCCATGTTAACTACAGTCTCCTCCATGTTAACTACAGTCTCCTCCATGTTAACTACAGTCTCCTCCATGTTAACTACAGTCTCCTCCATGTTAACTACAGTCTCCTCCATGTTAACTACAGTCTCCTCCATGTTAACTACAGTCTCCTCCATGTTAACTACAGTCTCCTCAATGTTAACTACAGTCTCCTCCATGTTAACTACAGTCTCCTCCATGTTAACTACAGTCTCCTCCATGTTAACTACAGTCTCCTCCATGTTAACTACAGTCTCCTCAATGTTAACTACAGTCTCCTCCATGTTAACTACAGTCTCCTCCATGTTAACTACAGTCTCCTCCATGTTAACTACAGTCTCCTCCATGTTAACTACAGTCTCCTCCATGTTAACTACAGTCTCCTCCATGTTAACTACAGTCTCCTCAATGTTAACTACAGTCTCCTCCATGTTAACTACAGTCTCCTCCATGTTAAGGTCAGGCCATTCTGTTTGACATTTCAGCGAGGTTTATGTTTGAGGGTGTGGCTTATAGGCTTAGTAGGTGTGGTTTATATACTTAGAGGGTTGGCTTAGACGAGACAAGGGTGTGACTTATAGGTTAAGAGGGTGTGGCTTGGATGCTAAGGGGGTGTGGCTTTAGAGGAAGACAGATGTTGTGCAGAATCCCAGCAGTTTCCATGGTTTCATACAAACACCTAGCCTAGCCTCAGACATTATCATGATCTCAGTCTGAACTATAAATCAGACATTATCATGATATCAGTCTGAACTATAAATCAGACATTATCATGATCTCAGTCGAACTATAAATCAGACATTATCATGATCTCAGTCTGAACTATAAATCAGACATTATCATGATCTCAGTCTGAACTATAAATCAGACATTATCATGATCTCAATCTGAACTATAAATCAGACATTATCATGATCTCAGTCTGAACTATAAATCAGACATTATCAATATCTCAGTCTGAACTATAAATCAGACATTATCATGATCTCAGTCTGAACTATAAATCAGACATGATCATGATCTCAGTTCAAACTATAAATCAGACATTATCATGATCTCAGTCTGAACTATAAATCAGACATTATCATGATCTCAGTCTGAACTACAAATCATACATTATCATGATCTCAATACAAAATAGAAAATTCATAACAGTAACATGTTGGAGACATTTTCAAATGGTAAAAAAAAAGACATTTTACAAGAAGCAAGAAATGAATTGAGATAAAAGTAGAGACTTCAAATTAAATCAACATTTATTTGTCTCATAGATGCATACGCAACACAAAAAGTATGGCAAAATAACAAATGACAACAGTTTGATGTTGATCTCATTGGACAAGTAGAAGAGGAGCTCAGTCCTCCCCTCAGACCTGAAACCCAGGCCCCCCTTAACCCCTCAGTCCTCCGCTCAGACATGAAACCCAGGCCTCCCTTAACCCCTCAGTCCTCCCCTCAGACCTGAAACCCAGGCCCCCCTTAACCTTTCAGTCTTCCCATCAGACCTGAAACCCAGACCCCCCTTAACCCCTCAGTCCTCCCCTCAGACCTGAAACCCAGGCCCCCCTTAACCTTTCAGTCCTCCCTCAGACCTGAAACCCAGGCCCCCCATAACCCCTCTGTCCTCCCCTCAGACCTGAAACCCAGGCCCCCCATAACCCCTCTGTCCTCCCCTCAGACCTGAAACCCAGGCCCCCCTTAACCCCTCTGTCCTCCCCTCAGACCTGAAACCCAGGCCCCCTTAACCCCTCTGTCCTCCCCTCAGTCCTGAAACCCAGGCCCCCCTTAACCCCTCAGTCCTCCCCTCAGACCTGAAACCCAGACCTCCCTTAACCCCTCAGTCCTCCCCTCAGACCTGAAACCCAGGCCCCCCTTAACCCCTCAGTCCTCCCCTCAGACCTGAAACCCAGGCCTCCCTTAACCCCTCAGTCCTCCCCTCAGACCTGAAACCCAGGCCTCCCTTAACCCCTCAGTCCTCCCCTCAGACCTGAAACCCAGCCCCCCCTTAACCCCTCAGTCCTCCCCTCAGACCTGAAATCCAGGCCCCCTTAACCCCTCAGTCCTCCCCTCAGACCTGAAACACAGGCCCCCCTTAACCCCTCAGTCCTCCCCTCAGACCTGAAACCCAGGCCCCACTTAACCCCTCAGTCCTCCCCGCAGACCTGAAACCCAGGCCTCCCTTAACCCCTCAGTCCTCCCCTCAGACCTGAAACCCAGGCCTCCCTTAACCCCTCAGTCCTCCCCTCAGACCTGAAACCCAGCCCCCCCTTAACCCCTCAGTCCTCCCCTCAGACCTGAAATCCAGGCCCCCTTAACCCCTCAGTCCTCCCCTCAGACCTGAAACACAGGCCCCCCTTAACCCCTCAGTCCTCCCCTCAGACCTGAAACCCAGGCCTCCCTTAACCCCTCAGTCCTCCCCTCAGACCTGAAATCCAGGCCCCCTTAACCCCTCAGTCATCCCGTCAGACCTGAAACACAGGCCCCACTTAACCCCTTAGTCCTCACCTCAGACCTGAAACCCAGTCCCCCCCTAACCCCTCAGTCCTCCCCTCAGACCTGAAACCCAGGCCCCCCTTAACCCCTCAGTCCTCCCCTCAGACCTGAAACCCAGGCCCCCCTTAACCCCTCAGTCCTCCCCTCAGACCTGAAACCCAGGCCTCCCTTAACCCCTCAGTCCTCCCCTCAGACCTGAAACACAGGCCCCCCTTAACCCCTCAGTCCTCCCCTCAGACCTGAAACCCAGTCCCCCCTTAACCCCTCAGTCCTCCCCTCAGACCTGAAACACAGGCCCCCCTTAACCCCTCAGTCCTCCCCTCAGACCTGAAACCCAGGCCTCCCTTAACCCCTCAGTCCTCCCCTCAGACCTTAAACCCAGGCCCCCCTTAACCCCTCAGTCCTCCCCTCTGACCTGAAACCCAGGCCCCCTTAACCCCTCAGTCCTCCCCTCAGACCTGAAACCCAGGCCTCCCTTAACCCCTCAGTCCTCCCCTCAGACCTGAAACCCAGGCCCCCCTTAACCCCTCAGTCCTCCCCGCAGACCTGAAACCCAGGCCTCCCTTAACCCCTCAGTCCTCCCCTCAGACCTGAAACCCAGGCCTCCCTTAACCCCTCAGTCCTCCCCTCAGACCTGAAACCCAGGCCCCCCTTAACCCCTCAGTCCTCCCCTCAGACCTGAAATCCAGGCCCCCTTAACCCCTCAGTCCTCCCCTCAGACCTGAAACACATGCCCCCCTTAACCCCTCAGTCCTCCCCTCAGACCTGAAACCCAGGCCTCCCTTAACCCCTCAGTCCTCCCCTCAGACCTGAAACCCAGCCCCCTTAACCCCTCAGTCCTCCCCTCAGACCTGAAACACAGGCCCCACTTAACCCCTTAGTCCTCCCCTCAGACCTGAAACCCAGTCCCCCCTTAACCCCTCAGTCCTCCCCTCAGACCTGAAACCCAGGCCCCCCTTAACCCCTCAGTCCTCCCCTCAGACCTGAAACCCAGGCCCCCCTTAACCCCTCAGTCCTCCCCTCAGACCTGAAACCCAGGCCTCCCTTAACCCCTCAGTCCTCCCCTCAGACCTGAAACCCAGGGCCACCTTAACCTCTCAGTCCTCCCCTCAGATCTGAAACCCAGGCCTCCCTTAACCCCTCAGTCCTCCCCTCAGACCTGAAACCCAGACCTCCCTTAACCCCTCAGTCCTCCCCTCAGACCTGAAACCCAGGCCCCCCTTAACCCCTCAGTCCTCCCCTCAGACCTGAAACCCAGGCCCCCCTTAACCCCTCAGTCCTCCCCGCAGACCTGAAACCCAGGCCTCCCTTAACCCCTCAGTCCTCCCCTCAGACCTGAAACCCAGGCCTCCCTTAACCCCTCAGTCCTCCCCTCAGACCTGAAACCCAGCCCCCCTTAACCCCTCAGTCCTCCCCTCAGACCTGAAATCCAGGCCCCCTTAACCCCTCAGTCCTCCCCTCAGACCTGAAACACAGGCCCCCCTTAACCCCTCAGTCCTCCCCTCAGACCTGAAACCCAGGCCTCCCTTAACCCCTCAGTCCTCCCCTCAGACCTGAAATCCAGGCCCCCTTAACCCCTCAGTCCTCCCCTCAGACCTGAAACACAGGCCCCACTTAACCCCTTAGTCCTCACCTCAGACCTGAAACCCAGTCCCCCCCTAACCCCTCAGTCCTCCCCTCAGACCTGAAACCCAGGCCCCCCTTAACCCCTCAGTCCTCCCCTCAGACCTGAAACCCAGGCCCCCCTTAACCCCTCAGTCCTCCCCTCAGACCTGAAACACAGGCCCCCCTTAACCCCTCAGTCCTCCCCTCAGACCTGAAACCCAGTCCCCCCTTAACCCCTCAGTCCTCCCCTCAGACCTGAAACACAGGCCCCCCTTAACCCCTCAGTCCTCCCCTCAGACCTGAAACCCAGGCCTCCCTTAACCCCTCAGTCCTCCCCTCAGACCTGAAACCCAGGCCCCCCTTAACCCCTCAGTCCTCCCCTCTGACCTGAAACCCAGGCCCCCTTAACCCCTCAGTCCTCCCCTCAGACCTGAAACCCAGGCCTCCCTTAACCCCTCAGTCCTCCCCTCAGACCTGAAACCCATGCCCCCCTTAACCCCTCAGTCCTCCCCGCAGACCTGAAACCCAGGCCTCCCTTAACCCCTCAGTCCTCCCCTCAGACCTGAAACCCAGGCCTCCCTTAACCCCTCAGTCCTCCCCTCAGACCTGAAACCCAGGCCCCCCTTAACCCCTCAGTCCTCCCCTCAGACCTGAAATCCAGGCCCCCTTAACACCTCAGTCCTCCCCTCAGACCTGAAACACAGGCCCCCCTTAACCCCTCAGTCCTCCCCTCAGACCTGAAACCCAGGCCTCCCTTAACCCCTCAGTCCTCCCCTCAGACCTGAAACCCAGCCCCCTTAACCCCTCAGTCCTCCCCTCAGACCTGAAACACAGGCCCCACTTAACCCCTTAGTCCTCCCCTCAGACCTGAAACCCAGTCCCCCCTTAACCCCTCAGTCCTCCCCTCAGACCTGAAACACAGGCCCCCCTTAACCCCTCAGTCCTCCCCTCAGACCTGAAACCCAGGCCCCCCTTAACCCCTCAGTCCTCCCCTCAGACCTGAAACCCAGGCCTCCCTTAACCCCTCAGTCCTCCCCTCAGACCTGAAACCCAGGCCCCCCTTAACCCCTCAGTCCTCCCCTCAGACCTGAAACCCAGTCCCCCCTTAACCCCTCAATCCTCCCCTAAGACCTGAAACCCAGTTCCCCCTTAACCCCTCAGTCCTCCCCTCAGACCTGAAACCCAGGGCCACCTTAACCCCTCAGTCCTCCCCTCAGACCTGAAACCCAGGCCTCCCTTAACCCCTCAGTCCTCCCCTCAGACCTGAAACCCAGGCCTCCCTTAACCCCTCAGTCCTCCCCTCAGACCTGAAACCCAGGCCCCCCTTAACCCCTCAGTCCTCCCCTCAGACCTGAAACCCAGGCCCCCCTTAACCCCTCAGTCCTCCCCGCAGACCTGAAACCCAGGCCCCCCTTAACCCCTCAGTCCTCCCCTCAGACCTGAAACACAGGCCTCCCTTAACCCCTCAGTCCTCACCTGAAACCCAGTCCCCCCTTAACTCCTCAGTCCTCCCCTCAGACCTGAAACCCAGTCCCCCCTTAACCCCTCAGTCCTCCCCTCAGACCTGAAATCCAGGCCCCCTTAACCCCTCAGTCCTCCCCTCAGACCTGAAACCCAGGCCTCCCTTAACCCCTCAGTCCTCCCCTCAGACCTGAAATCCAGGCCCCCCTTAACCCCTTAGTCCTCCCCTCAGACCTGAAACCCAGTCCCCCCTTAACCCCTCAGTCCTCCCCTCAGACCTGAAACCCAGGCCTCCGTTAACCCCTCAGTCCTCCCCTCAGACCTGAAATCCAGGCCCCCTTAACCCCTCAGTCCTTCCCTCAGACCTGAAACACAGGCCCCCCTTAACCCCTCAGTCCTTCCCTCAGACCTGAAACACAGGGCCCCCTTAACCCCTCAGTCCTCCCCTCAGACCTGAAACCCAGGCCTCCCTTAACCCCTCAGTCCTCCCCTCAGACCTGAAACCCAGGGCCACCTTAACCCCTCAGTCCTCCCCTCAGACCTGAAACCCAAGCCTCCCTTAACCCCTCAGTCCTCCCCTCAGAACTGAAACACAGGCCTCCCTTAACCCCTCAGTCCTCCCCTCATACCTGAAACCCAGGCCCCCCTTAACCCCTCAGTCCTCCCCTCATACCTGAAACCCAGGCCCCCCTTAACCCCTCAGTCCTCCCCTCAGACCTGAAACCCAGGCCCCCCTTAACCCCTCAGTCCTCCCCTCAGACCTGAAACCCAGGCCTCCCTTAACCCCTCAGTCCTCCCCTCAGACCTGAAACCCAGGCCTCCCTTAACCCCTCAGTCCTCCCCTCAGACCTGAAACCCAGGCCTCCCTTAACCCCTCAGTCCTCCCCTCAGTCCTCCCCTACAGAACTCACTGATTAAACCACAACCACACACATAAGACTATACATTACATGCAATCGTATGACCGAACACTCCCATATACCCACATCATTTATATGTAAACATGTACATACATTGACCACTACTAATGTTGATAAATCTGATATTATGATGTTGGCATTACAGTACTCATATAAGAGCTAGTCACTGATTGGCTGAGAAGACATACTCTGTACACAGGAAACCCACACTGACTTCCTGTTGTTGTTGCCATGGTGCTGTCATTCAGCCTGAGGAAGAGAGACCAAACGTTGTTATTACAAGTTAGTTTGTCACATAAATCTCTCCCCTTCACACATATTGACCAGAGTGTGGATGTTAACTGATTGTCCGCTGTTCATTGATTAACACAGAGATCATTCATCAGATGGTTGTAACAAGTACTGTTTAACACTGGGTATATAGCACATCCTCCAGTGCATCCTGGGTATTGTAGTTTAATATTATCACCACCATAGTTTAGTGTTGTAAATACAAAGATCCATCATGAAATATAATATAGATTCAGAATCTCTATTCATGTTGTGTCCTGTGACCTCGTGGGTTTCCATGACAGCAGTGTTGTCGTGTGAACCACTGGACCAGGGCCAACAACTGTCTGTTCCTGTTTAAAGATGTCTCTCTGAGAGTCACACCACCTAAACTAGATCATATAAACTGGCTCAGGATTTATCTCTATAATGTAAGATGATTTAAATGTTTAATCCAGCAAACTATTGGTTTGATCCATTCTGAATACATAAAAGCTGATTGGCCAACTTTAGACATCTGGCTTTCCATCAAACTTATAACGTCAAAGTCTGTTATCATAATGTAATCTATAAACGCTCCTCTTCCTGTCACAACATGGGTTTCTGAGAAAAGGACCACAACCTAAAAATGTTCCACTCGATCGAACCAATCGCTGCTCGTATGTCCTTTCATGGTAAAGTACATCTAGTCATGAACACGGAAATACGCAGCAAAGACCTTGTTACTCAAAGACCCAGCTACTCTCTGACAGTCACCATCAGACCATCAGACCACCAGATGGACAGGCTGTGTGTCACTCTGATTGCATTCTTATGTGAGTAACTTTTTTACTGGGCCTTATAGCTGGATGATAGATGATTTATTGATAAGGTTTTATGGTTGACCAGATTTGTTATCTTATTATTGTGATATTGTGATGACTGTGGTAAAGACATGACGTTTATATTTTCACTGCTCTGTTATGTGAGTAACTTTCAAACAGTTGCTGATATCTGATTCCTTTATGTGGTTTTAATGTTGAATAGATTTGTTATTGTGATGTTTGCTATCTTTAAAGACGTGTGGATGATGACCAAATGGCAATGAGAAGTTCACCCTGACACCGTTCCTCCGCTAGCTGTAGGTGCTGTTTCCTCCAGTCAGTTCATCCTAACACTGTTCCTCTGCTACCTGTAGGTGCTGTTTCCTCCAGTCAGTTCATCCTAACACTGTTCCTCTGCTACCTGTAGGTGCTGTTTCCTCCAGTCAGTTCATCCTAACACTGTTCCTCTGCTACCTGTAGGTGCTGTTTCCTCCAGTCAGTTCATCCTAACACTGTTCCTCTGCTACCTGTAGGTGCTGTTTCCTCCAGTCAGTTCATCCTAACACTGTTCCTCTGCTACCTGTAGGTGCTGTTTCCTCCAGTCAGTTCATCCTAACACTGTTCCTCTGCTACCTGTAGGTGCTGTTTCCTCCAGTCAGTTCATCCTAACACTGTTCCTCTGCTACCTGTAGGTGCTGTTTCCTCCAGTCAGTTCATCCTAACACTGTTCCTCTGCTTCCTGTAGGTGCTGTTTCCTCCAGTCAGTTCATCCTAACACTGTTCCTCTGCTTCCTGTAGGTGCTGTTTCCTCCATTCAGTTCATCCTAACACTGTTCCTCTGCTACCTCTGCTACCTTTTATTTGGTAAGAATAATTACATTTTTCAAGTTGTATCTAATGGCTGTGTATTTGGTATTGGCATGTTTTGTTTCCATGAAAGAGAGGAGGTTGAGGTTAATTTATACTTGTGTCTTTTGTCCAGACACCAGTCCTCCTGAGTCCTCCTCCTCCTCTCCTCCTCCTGTAGACTGTGGGCTGTGTTGGATGTTGCTGTTCAGTCTGTCCTGTGTCTGCTCTCCTCTCCTCTCTCCTCTCCTTCGCCTGTGTCTACTCCTTCTGCAGAACAACAGGTAAACTCAGTCTCTCACTCTCTGTCAGGATTAACTTTTCACTCATACATGTTTTAAGTCTGCGTATTCCTAATCAATCTTACTTAAAACTTGTTGAGGACAGAGGGCGCTGTTTTCACTTTGGGGGAAAATCGTGCCCAATTTAAACGGCCTCGTACTCAATTCTTGCTCGTACAATATGCATATTATTATTACTATTGGATAGAAAACACTCTCTAGTTTCTAAAACCGTTTGAATTTTGTCTTTGAGTAAAACAGAACTCATTTGGCAGCACACTTTCTGACCAGGAAGTGGAAAGTCTGAAATCGATGCTCTGTTCAATGGCCTGCCTATAAATGGGCATGATACGTATGAGTATACATGCACGTCATACACCTTCCCCTAGATGTCAAGAGGAAGTGAGAGAAGAAATGAAGTGTTTATCTTGGTCTGAGGTGGAATAAATCCTCTTGGCACGACGAGTCATCCATTTTCTGTTTTCTGGAAAGCGCGAAGATGGACCTGGAATTGCCTTCTGAAAAGCTGTCGTTATAGGCGACTACTATCTCCGGCTTTGATTTTATTTGATACATGTCACAACATCATCGTAAAGTATGTTTTTCAATATAGTTTTATTAGATTATTGAAATTTTTTCGGGACGTTAGGCGTGTTGCGTTGTCTGTGTTTGTTGACGATGGAGAGCTTCGCGTCACTTGGCACATGAATAGCTACTTGCTTGCTAATTCAAGAGGGAAAAACGATGTTCTAAATCCAAACAACGACTGTTCTGGACAAAGGACCCCTTGTACAACATTCTGATGGAAGATCACCAAAAGTAGGACCCATTTTGTGATGCTATTTCATATATCTGTCGAACTGTGTACTAGTAGTTTTGCGCCCAGGTTTTGGCCACTCTCTCGCTATAACATAAGCTTTATGTCGTAATGAAGATATTTTTAGAATTCTAACACTGCGATTGCATTAAGAACTAGTGTATCTATCATTTCCTATACAACATGTATTTTTTGTAATGTTTATGAATAGCTATTTGGTCAGAATAGGTGAGAGTCTAATAGAAATATCCGCACATTCTGGGAAAAAGAAGCTACGTTAGCATAATGGATAACCACTGATTTCAGCTCTAAATATGCACATTTTCGAACAAAACATAAGTGTATGTATAACCTGATGTTATAGGACTGTCATCTGAGGAAGGTTTATGAAGGTTAGTTAAAATTAATATATTTTGCTGGTTTATTCGCTAACGCTAACGTGCCTATTGCTATCGCTAACGTGCCTTGATGAATGAATGCGGTTGTGTGGTAGGCTATTGTAGTAAGCTAATATAATGCTATATTGTGTTTTCGCTGTAAAACACTTAAACAATCGGAAATATTGGCTGGATTCACAAGATGTTTGTCTTTAATTTGCTGTACACCATCGATTTTTCAGAAATGTTTTATGATGAGTATTTAGGTATTTCACGTTGGTCTCTATAATTACTCTGGCTGCTTCGGTGCTATTTCTGACGGTAGCTGTGATGGTAGCAGCAATGTAAAACTGATTTATACCTCAAATATGCACATTTTTCGAACAAAACATAGATTTATTGTGTAACATGTTATAGGACTGTCATCTGATGACGTTGTTTCTTGGTTAGTTTGGTTGGTTCTTGGTTAGTTTGGTTGGTTTCGTGCATGCTACCTGTGCTGTGAAAAATGTCTGTCCTTTTTTGTATTTGGTGGTGAGCTAACATAAATATATGTGGTGTTTTCGCTGTAAAACATTTAAAAAATCGGACATGTTGACTGGATCCACAAGATGTTTATCTTTCATTTGCTGTATTGGACTAGTTAATGTGTGAAAGTTAAATATTTCTAAAAAATATTTTTGGAATTTCACGCCTTGCCTTTTCAGTGGAATGTGGGAGGAGTTCCGCTAGCGGAACGCCGGGGCTGTAAAGGTTAACATTCATAATAGTTACCTACGATTTTAACCTTCGTTTTTTGAAACATTTTGGCACAATAAGTAAACATCTACCAACTTTTAATAACCTCTTAGTGAATAGGAGGCGCTGTTTTCACTTTGGGAAAAAATCGTGCCCAAATTAAATGGCCTCGTACTCTGTTCTAGATCATACGATATGCATATTATTATTACTATTGGATAGAAAACACTCTGAGGTTTCTAAAACTGTTTGAATTATATCTGTGAGTAAAACAGAACTCATTTGGCAGCAAACTTCCAAACAGGAAGTGAACATTTTGAAAATGGGGCTCTGTGTAAGGCCTTGCCTATTCAATTGCCTTTTATTTATGGATCTGTATGCACTTCATACGCCTTCCCCTCGATGTCAACAGGCAGTAGAATGTTGAATGGGGTGTCTAGCTTGATGTGAGACCGAATGAGAGCTTTTGGAGTGACAGGTCCGCCCTATTGGCCGTATTCAGCTGCGCACCAGGGAACACTACATTGTTTTCTGCAATTCGTTAGGTAGACACGACGAAATACTCCGTCTTCGACGTTATTGGATACATATGAGAAAAACATCATAAAGATGGATTTTCAACTGAGTTTGACCAGTTTATTCGACGTTTATTGTGACTTTTGGAATTTTTCGTTCCATGCTCCAAGAGTTGATGGACATGTGCCCTCCACAATGCTAGCCAAAGTTGCTAATTCGACAGAAGAAATGGACATTCTAAAACAAAACAACGATTTATTGTGGAACTAGGACTCCTTGCATTACATTCTGATGGAAGATCATCAAAGGTAAGAGAATATTTATGATGTTATTTCGTATTTCTGTGGAATATGTTGGCTCCAACATGGCGGAGAATGGCTGGGCGCTGTCTCAGAATATTGCATGCTGTACTTTGTACTAAAGTTCTTTTTTAAAATCTAACACAGCGGTTGCATTAAGAACCAGTGTATCTTTCATTTGCTGTACAACATGTATTTTTTAGCAAAGTTTATGATGAGTTTTTTGGTTAGATTACGTGACTGTCCAAAATATCTCCGGACAATTTGGTGCATTATGGTGCCGTATTCACAATGTAAAACCACGATTTGTAGCTATAAATATGTACATTTTCGAAAAAAAAAAAAATATATTGTATAACATGATGTTATAAGACTGTCATCTGATGAAGTTGTTCAAAGGTTAGTGATTAATTTTATCTCTATTTGTGGGTTTTGTGAAAGCTATGTTAGCGGTGAATAAATGGCGTTGTGTGTTTGGCTATCGTGGTGAGCTAACATAAATATATATTGTGTTTTCGCTGTAAAACACTTAAAAAATCGGAAATATTGGCTGGATTCACAAGATGTTTATCTTTCATTTGCTGTACAACATATATTTTTCATAAATGTTTTATGATGAGTATTTAAGTATTTCACGTTGCTCTCTGTAATTATTCTGGCTGTTTTGGTGCTATTTGTGACGGTGGCTGCAATGTAAAACTACGATTTATACCTATACATTTTTTACATTTTCGAACAAACATAAATGTATTGTATAACATGATGTTATAAGACTGTCATCTGATGAAGTTGTTCAAAGGTTAGTGATTAATTTTATCTCTTTTTGTGGGTTTTGTGAAAGCTATGTTTGCGGTGAAAACATGGTGTTGTGTGTTTGGCTATTGTGGTGAGCTAACATAAATATATTTTGTGTTTTCGCTGTAAAACATTTTAAAAATCGGACATGTTGGCTGGATTCACAAGATGTTTATCTTTCATTTGCTGTATTGGACTTGTTAATGTGTGGAAGTTAAATATTTCTAAAAAATATTTTTGAATTTTGCGCGCTGCGAAGGCAGCGGAATGTTGTGGGTGTTCCGCTAGCGGAACCCCGGGGCGAGAAAGGTTTTAACTGATATGTCATAGTTTGACCTCAAACTTGGTGTTTTAATGGTGATAACTCTTCCTCTGCAGCTCCAACTGAGACTCAGGTTCCTCTGAACAGGACTACCACCAGGGGAAGTGACAGCAGAGAGCAGACTACAGTCAAAGTGGGAGTTGTAGTTTTATGTTGGTTAGCCATCTTGGTTTTGTAGTCCATGTGTTTTCTAACCTATTCAAATAGTATTTTCAATAAAAATTGTAATAATTGTATATATATATAGCATCAAAACATGTTGTATAATTTTAATGTTCATATGTCAATAATACTAAAAGATAATTTATATAATATTGTTCTCTCTCTCTCTGACTCTCTCTCGATCTCTTTCTCTGTCTCTCTTTCTCTCTCTCTCTTTCTCTCTCTTTCTCTCTCTCTCTGTCTATCTCTCTCAGGAGGAAGGAGACCTGTGTTACGCATCGTTGGATATCCGTCAGGGACCGAGGAGACCAAAGAAGAAGAAGAAGAGAGTCCAAAACTCTGACTTCAGTACCTACTCAGCCATCAATACCAGCAGAGTGTGAAACCTATACCATCCATCAATACCAGCAGAGTGTGAGACCTATACCATCCATCAATACCAACAGAGTGTGAGACATATACCAGCCATCAATACCAGCAGAGTGAGACTTATACCATCCATCAATACCAGCAGAGTGAGACCTATACCATCCATCAATACCAGCAGAGTGAGACCTATACCAGCCATCAACACCAGCAACACCAGAAATAATAATATTTGGACTCTCTTCCTCAGGCTGAATGACAGCACCATGGCAACAACAACAGGAAGTCAGTTTTAGTTTCCTGTGTACTGAGTGTGTCTTCTCAGCCAATCAGTGACTATCTGATCAGTGACTAGCTCTTATATGAGTACTTTAATGTCAACATCATAATATCAGATTTATCAACATTAGTAGTGGTCATTGTATGTTTATGTTTACATATAAATGATGTGGGTATATGGGAGTGTTCGTTCATACGATTGCATATAATGTATAGTCTTATGTGTGTGGTTGTGGTTTAATTAGTGAGTTCTGTAGGGGAGGTCTGAGGGGAGGACTGAGGGGTTAAGGGAGGCCTGGGTTTCAGGTCTGAGGGGAGGACTGAGGGGTTAAGGGAGGCCTGGGTTTCAGGTCTGAGGGGAGGACTGAGGGGTTAAGGGAGGCCTGGGTTTCAGGTCTGAGGGGAGGACTGAGGGGTTAAGGGGGGCCTGGGTTTCAGGTCTGAGGGAGGACTGAAAGGTTAAGGGGGGCCTGAGTTTCAGGTCTGAGGGGAGGACTGAGGGGTTAAGGGGGGTCTGGGTTTCAGGTCTGATGGGAAGACTGAACTCCTCTTCTACTTGTCCAATGAGATCAGCATCAAACTGTTGTCATTTGTTATTTTGCCTTTCTTTTTGTGTTGCGTATGCATCTATGAGACAAATAAAATTTGATTTGATTTGAAGTCTCTACTTTTATCTCAATTCATTTGTTGCTTCTTTAAAATGTATTTTTTTTTTTTACCATTTGAAAATGTCTCCAACATGTTATTGTTCTGCATTTTCTATTTTGTATTGAGATCATGATAATGTCTGATTTATAGTTCAGACTGAGATCATGATCATGTCTGATTTATAGTTCAGACTGAGATCATGATAATGTCTGATTTATAGTTCAGACTGAGATCATGATAATGTCTGATTTATAGTTCAGACTGAGATCATGATAATGTCTGATTTATAGTTCCGACTGAGATCATGATAATGTCTGATTTATAGTTCAGACTGAGATCATGATAATGTCTGATTTATAGTTCAGACTGAGATCATGTTAATGTCTGATTTATAGTTCAGACTGCGATCATGATAATGTCTGATTTATAGTTGGTGAATATACCTGTAATAAATATATTTTGGAATAAAATTATGTTTTTCAGAGATTACAATGTTCTGTGGTGTAATTGACCTGATCACTATGTAACTCTACTGAGAATGTGTTTTAAAGCTTTACTGAGCTTCTTTTAGTCAACTTCAACCATAGGCTCAGTGTTTGTATGAAACCATGGAAACTGCTGGGATTCTGTTCAACATCTGTCTTCCTCTAAAGCCACACCCCCTTAGCATCCAAGCTACACCCTTTTAACCTATAAGTCACACCCTTGTCTCATCTAAGCCAACCCTCTAAGTATATATTTGACATGGAGGAGACTGTAGGGCAGTATTTCAAACAGAATGGCCAGACTGTAGGGCAGAATTTCTGTAACGGCAGGTTTCCTCCTCTTCGTCTGAAGAGGAGGTGTAGCAGGGATCGGACCAAGACGCAGAGTGGTAAGTGTCCATGTTTTAATATAATCCACTGAACACGACAAAAAATACAAAATAACAAAGTAACCTAACCGAAACAGTCCCGTGTGGCACGAACACAGACACAGTAAACAAACACCCACAAACCAACAGTGAAAACAGGAAACCTAAATATGGTTCCCAATCAGAGACAATGCAAAACACCTGCCTCTGATTGAGAACCATATCAGGCTAAATGACAACCCTAAACAAAGAAACACATAACATAGCCCACCCCAACTCACGCCCTGACCATACTAACTAAAGACAAAACAAAGGAAATAAAGGTCAGAACGTGACAGTACTCCCCCCCCCCCCAAAGGTGCGGACTCCGGCCACCAAGCCTAAACCTATAGGGGAGGGTCTGGGTGGGTGTCTGTCCGCGGTGGCGGCTCTGGCGCGGGACGTGGACCCCACTTCACCATAGTTTTTGTCCGCCTCCTTAACCGCCCCTGTGGCCTCTTACGAGCGGCGATCCTCGCCGCCGACCTTGGCCTGGGAACCCCAATTAATGGGCTCATAGGACTGAAAGGCACCTCTGGACTGAGGGGCAGCTCCGGACTGAGGAGCAATTCCGGCGTGACAGGCGGCTCTGGCAGCTCCTGGCTGACTGATGACTCTGGCAGGTCCTGGCTGGCTGGTGGCTCTGGCAGGTCCTGGCTGGCTGGCGGCTCTGGCAGGTCCTGGCTGGCTGGCGGCTCTGGCAGGTCCTGGCTGGCTGGCGGCTCTGGCAGCTCCTGGCTGGCTGGCGGCTCTGGCAGCTCCTGGCTGGCGCCTCTGGCAGCTCAGACGGCGCTGGCCAGACGGGCAGCTCAGACGGCGCTGGACAGACGGGCAGCTCAGACGGCGCTGGACAGGCGGGCAGCTCAGACGGCGCTGGACAGGCCGGCAGCTCAGACGGCGCTGGACAGACGGGCAGCTCAGACGGCGCTGGAGAAGAGGAAGGCTGCGCTGGAGAAGAGGAAGGCTCTGGCAGCGCTGGACAGGCGGGAGCAACTGTAGAGAGAAAACGGAGAGACAGCCTGGTGCGGGGGGCTGCCACCGGAGGACTGGTACGTGGAGGTGGCACCGGATATACCGGACCGTGAAGGAGTACAGGAGCTCTTGAGCACCGAGCCTGCCCAACCTTACCTGGTTGAATGTTCTCCCTAACCCGGCCAGTGCGGCGAGGTGGAATAGCCCGCACTGGGCTGTGCTGGCAAACCGGGGACACCATGCGTAAGGCTGGTGCTATGTACGCCGGCCCGAGGAGACGCACTGGAGACCAGATGCGTTGAACCGGCTTCATGGCACCTGGCTCGATGCCCAACCTAGCCCGGCCGATACGAGGAGCAGGAATGTATCGCACCGGGCTAAGCACGCGTACTGGGGACACCGTGCGCTCCATCGCATAACACGGTGCCTGACCAGTACGACGCCCTCTCTCTCCACGGTAAGCACGGGGAGTTGGCTCAGGTCTCCTACCTGGCTTAGCCACACTCCCCGAGTGCTGAGTGTTCGAACAGCCATCAAAACTCTTACCGGAATTTAAAACAAAACTTCCCAAAATGTAGTCATAATATACTGTTTTGGCTGGTAGCATGCTGGTAGCATGCGGACGCCTTCGGCCTCCTACTAAGCCTAGAAGCCACACCCCCAAACACAGACCTCTCTGATAGGTTGCTGGAGCCGAGTCAGACTGAATGGCATGACATTGAACTGGAAGAGACCATAGTGTCCTCATACTCAACTCTGGTCCTCCAAGCCAGTTAAACTGTGTTTTTACATTGTTACCTTCTCTCTAATCACGGATTGGTTTAGACCTGTGATACCAGGTGGGTGTAATTAAGGATCAGGTAGAACAGAGAACCAGCAGGCAACGGACCTCGTAGGGTCAGAGTTCAATACCCCTGACATAGAGGGAGAGAATGAAATAATGAAATAACATCTAATGAAACTGAATCAATATTTATTGAAAAATGCTTTTAAAACACATCAATACACTGCAAACATGAATTACAATGATACATCAACAATGAAACTTCCAAACTGAAACTATATCAAAAGCTATTTAAACATTTTCCCTGAGCTTAAAAACAACATTTTAAAATAACTATTGTTATGATTATTATAAGCCAAAATGCAAAAATGAAAGGCTACAGACAAAAGTAAAAAAGTCACTAGTACAAAAATATAATAACTCACAATCAAAGCTGTAATACCTTGTCCTCCCTGATAATAATGTTATAGGTCTCACTCTGATGGTATTGATGGATGGTATAGGTCTCACTCTGCTGGTATTGATGGATGGTATAGGTCTCTCTCTGATGGTATTGATGGATGGTATAGGTCTCACTCTGATGGTATTGATGACTGGTATAGGTCTCACTCTGCTGGTATTGATGGATGGTATAGGTCTCACAGTCTACTGGTATTGATGGATGGTATAGGTCTCACAGTCTACTGGTATTGATGCAGTGTGAGACCTATACCATCCATCAATACCAGCAGAGTGTGATACGTATACCAGTATAGGTCTCACTCTGATGGTATTGATGGCTGGTATACGTATCACACTCTGCTGGTATTGATGGATGGTATAGGTCTCACACTGCTGGTATTGGTGGATGGTATAGGTCTCACTCTGATGGTATTGATGGCTGGTATACGTATCACACTCTGCTGGTATTGATGGATGGTATAGGTCTCACAGTCTGCTGGTATTGATGGATGGTATAGGTTTCACACTCTGCTGGTATTGATGGCTGGTATAGGTTTCACACTCTGCTGGTATTGATGGCTGAGTAGGTACTGAAGTCAGAGTTCTGGACTCTCTTCTTCTTCTTTGGTGTCCTCGGTCCCTGACGGATATCCAACGAGGCATAAAACAGGTCTCCTTCCTCCTGCGAGAGAGAGAGAGAGAGAGAGAGAGAGAGAGAGAGAGAGAGAGAGAGAGAGAGAGAGAGAGAGAGAGAGAGAGAGAGAGAGAGAGAGAGAGAGAGAGAGAGAGAGAGAGAGAGAGAGAGAGAGAGAGAGAGAGAGAGAGAGAGAGAGAGAGAGAGACGTTAGTCATTATGTGTGCTTTTGGCCTTCTGTTCTTAATGAGTTTACATCCCATTGAATAAGGCTTGGAATACAAACACATGGTCTACAAATCAAAATGGCCACCCCTAAAATAACTAAATATCCCAGTCTGACTATACCTGTACTCTGCTCTCACTTCCCCTGATGGTCGTCTTGATCTGAGAGTCAGTTGGAGCTGAAGAGGAAGAGTTTATCACCATTAAAACAAGTCTGAGGTCAAACAAGGACAATAATAAGACTGATTCAGAATACAGTGACATCCAAATAATGAGTGACTGAAAAGTAAGTAGAAGACTGACTATGAGAGGAAGTGAGAGAGTCAGTTTACCTGTTGTTCTGCAGAAGGAGTAGACACAGGTGGAGGAGAGGAGAGAGGAGAGGAGAGCAGACACAGGACACAGACTGAACAGCAACATCCAACACAGTCCACAGTCTACATCAGGGGAGGAGGGCTCAGTAGGACTGGTTTCTGGACATAAACACAAGCATAAATTAAGAAACTTGTCTCTCATTGAGATTCTGTTTCCCTGGCATTACAACGTATGTAAATCTCTTTTGTACGGCAATCTAATTAAAAAAAACAGAAACAGAATTTTCTTACCAAATGAAAGACTGGTGATGACATTTCCATGGTGGTAGACATCTTTGTCCTCAATAGCTGTTTCTGTGTCATTGAGAGACCCTTCCTTGTTCACCACAGGTTTCTGCCAGCTCCCACAGTAGTAGAGTCCCAGGTCAGATTCAGAGACGTTAGTTATCAGTAGATCATAGAACTGTTGAGAACGCAACAGGAAATAGAATCGACGGACAGGATTGGATTTGGAAATTCTGAAATGACTCCCGTTCCCAACGGAGCTGTTTCTGTACCAATCTGTTTCCAGATAGTGTTTGATGTCACAATGAAGAACGACGTTGTCTCCTGGTCTGACTCTCAGCTCCACCTCTGCTGCAGAGATCCCATCCTGACTGGAGGAAACAGCACCTACAGGTAGCAGAGGAACAGTGTTAGGATGAACTGACTGGAGGAAACAGCACCTACAGGTAGCAGAGGAACAGTGTTAGGATGAACTGACTGGAGGAAACAGCACCTACAGGTAGCAGAGGAACAGTGTTAGGATGAACTGACTGGAGGAAACAGCACCTACAGGTAGCAGAGGAACAGTGTTAGGATGAACTGACTGGAGGAAACAGCACCTACAGGTAGCAGAGGAACAGTGTTAGTATGAACTGACTGGAGGAAACAGCACCTACAGGTAGCAGAGGAACAGTGTTAGGATGAACTGACTGGAGGAAACAGCACCTACAGGTAGCAGAGGAACAGTGTTAGGATGAACTGACTGGAGGAAACAGCACCTACAGGTAGCAGAGGAACAGTGTTAGGATGAACTGACTGGAGGAAACAGCACCTACAGGTAGCAGAGGAACAGTGTTAGGATGAACTGACTGGAGGAAACAGCACCTACAGGTAGCAGAGGAACAGTGTTAGGATGAACTGACTGAAGGAAACAGCACCTACAGGTAACAGAGGAACAGTGTTAGGATGAACTGACTGGAGGAAACAGCACCTACAGGTAGCAGAGGAACAGTGTTAGGATGAACTGACTGGAGGAAACAGCACCTACAGGTAGCAGAGGAACAGTGTTAGGATGAACTGACTGGAGGAAACAGCACCTACAGGTAACAGAGGAACAGTGTTAGGATGAACTGACTGGAGGAAACAGCACCTACAGGTAGCAGAGGACAACAGAGAGCTATGGTAACAACAGAGAGCTATGGCAACAACAGAGAGCTGTAGCAACAACAGAGAGCTATGACAACTACAGAGAGCTATGGCAACAACAGATAGCTGTAGCAACAACAGAGAGCTATAGCAACAACAAAGAGCTATGACAACAACAGAGAGCTATGGCAACAGCAGAGAGCTATGGCAACAACAGAGAGCTGTAGCAACAACAGAGAGCTATGGCAACAACAGAGAGCTATGGCAACAACAGAGAGCTGTAGCAACAACAGAGAGCTATGGCAACAACAGAGAGCTATGGCAACAACAGAGAGCTATGGCAACAACAGAGAGCTGTAGCAACAACAGAGAGCTATAGCAACAACAGAGAGCTGTAGCAACAACAGAGAGCTATAGCAACAACAAAGAGCTATGACAACAACAGAGAGCTATGGCAACAGCAGAGAGCTATGGCAACAACAGAGAGCTGTAGCAACAACAGAGAGCTATGGCAACAACAGAGAGCTGTAGCAACAACAGAGAGCTGTAGCATGCCATCATCCTCCATAGACAAAGATAGGATGCAAAGTAACAGCACGTACACACTACACTCTTAGTAAAAAAGGTGCTATCTAGAACCTCAAAGGGTTCTTCAACTGTCCCCATACGAGAACCTTTCGAATAAACGGTTTTGGTTCCAGGTAGATACCTTTTGGTTCTAGGTAGACACCTTTTGGTTCTAGGTAGATCCCTTTTGGTTCTAGGTAGATCCCTTTTGGTTCTAGGTAGATCCCTTTTGGGTTCAAGATTGAACCACTTCCACAGAGGAAATGGAACCAGAAAGGGTTCTCCTATGGGGAAAGCCGAAGAGCACTTTGGAACCCTTTTTGTAAGAGTGTAGGTTAACAAATGTAGACAAGTATAAAACCACATCAGACGATGATCTATCGTGCAGCTATGAGGCCCAGTAAAACTAATTCTAAAGGCTACTTACACAAGAGAGTGATGAGAGAAACACACAGCCCGTCCATCTCGTGGTCTGATGGTGTGATGGTGACTGTCAGAGAGTAGCTGGGTCTTTGAGTAACAAGGTCTTTGCTGCGTATTTCCGTGTTCATGACTAGATGTACTTTACCATGAAAGGACATACGAGCAGCGATTGGTTCGATGGAATGGAAAGTTTTCAGCTCGTGGTACACTTGTTGTGTGACATGAAGGGGAGGGTTTAGCATCGAAGTTAACAAGTTTCACACCGACATGACGTCACTGGAAAAAATTCAGCTTCTTTGAGGTGGTCGTTGTAGATAGCAACACCTAAATATCAGCACATGGTCAAAGTCAACCTACTGCAACATCATTAAACACAACATGAAGAACCAAACACTAATTTTGATGTCACTTTGATCCTTGAAAGAGAAGACTTGAGACAGAGACCTATCTTGAGACAGAGGCCTATCTTGAGACAGAGACCTATCTTGAGACAGAGACCTATCTTGAGACAGAGGCCTATCTTGAGACAGAGACCTATCTTGAGACAGAGACCTATCTTGAGACAGAGGCCTATCTTGAGACAGAGGCCTATCTTGAGACAGAGGCCTATCTTGAGACAGAGACCTATCTTGAGACAGAGGCCTATCTTGAGACAGAGGCCTATCTTGAGACAGAGACCTATCTTGAGACAGAGGCCTATCTTGAGACAGAGGCCTATCATGAGACAGAGGCCTATCTTGAGACAGAGACCTATCTTGAGACAGAGACCTATCTTGAGACAGAGGCCTATCTTGAGACAGAGACCTATCATGAGACAGAGACCTATCTTGAGACAGAGGCCTATCTTGTGACAGAGGCCTATCATGAGACAGAGACCTATCATGTGACAGAGACCTATCTTGAGACAGAGACCTATCATGAGCCAGAGGCCTATCTTGAGCCAGAGACCTATCTTGAGACAGAGACCTATCATGAGACAGAGACATATCTTGAGACAGAGGCCTATCTTGAGACAGAGACCTATCTTGAGACAGAGGCCTATCTTGAGACAGAGGCCTATCTTGAGACAGAGACCTATCATGAGACAGAGGCCTATCTTGAGACAGAGGCCTATCTTGAGACAGAGACCTATCTTGAGACAGAGACCTATCTTGAGACAGAGACCTATCTTGAGACAGAGGCCTATCTTGAGACAGAGGCCTATCTTGAGACAGAGGCCTATCTTGAGACAGAGACCTATCTTGAGACAGAGACCTATCTTGAGACAAAGACCTATCTTGAGACAGAGGCCTATCTTGAGACAGAGGCCTATCTTGAGACAGAGGCCTATCTTGAGACAGAGACCTATCTTGAGACAGAGGCCTATCTTGAGACAGAGACCTATCTTGAGACAGAGACCTATCTTGAGACAGAGACCTATCTTGAGACAGAGACCTATCTTGAGACAGAGGCCTATCTTGAGACAGAGGCCTATCTTGAGACAGAGGCCTATCTTGAGACAGAGGCCTATCTTGAGACAGAGGCCTATCTTGAGACAGAGACCTATCTTGAGACAGAGGCCTATCTTGAGACAGAGGCCTATCTTGAGACAGAGACCTATCTTGAGACAGAGACCTATCTTGAGACAGAGACCTATCTTGAGACAGAGGCCTATCTTGAGACAGAGGCCTATCTTGAGACAGAGACCTATCTTGAGACAGAGACCTATCTTGAGACAGAGGCCTATCTTGAGACAGAGACCTATCTTGAGACAGACGCCTATCTTGAGACAGAGGCCTATCTTGAGACAGAGACCTATCTTGAGACAGAGACCTATCTTGAGACAGAGGCCTATCTTGAGACAGAGGCCTATCTTGAGACAGAGGCCTATCTTGAGACAGAGACCTATCTTGAGACAGAGGCCTATCTTGAGACAGAGGCCTATCTTGAGACAGAGACCTATCTTGAGACAGAGACCTATCTTGAGACAGAGACCTATCTTGAGACAGAGGCCTATCTTGAGACAGAGGCCTATCTTGAGACAGAGGCCTATCTTGAGACAGAGACCTATCTTGAGACAAATACCTATCTTGAGACAGAGACCTATCTTGAGACAGAGGCCTATCTTGAGACAGAGGCCTATCTTGAGACAGAGGCCTATCTTGAGAGAGACCTATCTTGAGACAGAGACCTATCTTGAGACAGAGACCTATCTTGAGACAGAGGCCTATCTTGAGACAGAGGCCTATCTTGAGACAGAGGCCTATCTTGAGACAGAGACCTATCTTGAGACAGAGACCTATCTTGAGACAAAGACCTATCTTGAGACAGAGGCCTATCTTGAGACAGAGACCTATCTTGAGACAGAGGCCTATCTTGAGACAGAGACCTATCTTGAGACAGAGGCCTATCTTGAGACAGAGGCCTATCTTGAGACAGAGACCTATCTTGAGACAGAGACCTATCTTGAGACAGAGGCCTATCTTGAGACAGAGGCCTTTCTTGAGACAGAGGCCTATCTTGAGACAGAGGCCTATCTTGAGACAGAGGCCTATCTTGAGACAGAGACCTATCTTGAGACAGAGACCTATCTTGAGACAGAGGCCTATCTTGAGACAGAGACCTATCTTGAGACAGAGACCTATCTTGAGACAGAGGCCTATCTTGAGACAGAGGCCTATCTTGAGACAGAGACCTATCATGAGACAGAGACCTATCTTGAGACAGAGGCCTATCTTGAGACAGAGGCCTATCTTGAGACAGAGACCTATCTTGAGACAGAGGCCTATCTTGAGACAGAGGCCTATCTTGAGACAGAGACCTATCTTGAGACAGAGACCTATCTTGAGACAGAGACCTATCTTGAGACAGAGACCTATCTTGAGACAGAGGCCTATCTTGAGACAGAGACCTATCTTGAGACAGAGACCTATCTTGTGACAGAGGTCTATCTTGAGACAGAGGCCTATCTCGAGACAGAGGCCTAAGGTTGGCCTCTATCCCTGTATCCTGCCAGTATTAATGTTTGATTTATCAAACGATGAACTTCTATTAATCATAACATTTAAAACCTGATCTGAATGAACTATTTCAGGCGTCCCAAAATGTAGTATTTATCTACCAAACATCGAGACCTCACCCTGACTTGAAAACCATGGGCGCGTTCGAGTAGATCACGTTTGTCGAGTTGTTGAGCATCGTTGGTCACCGCCTTACAAAGTGTGTTGCATTATGGTTATAAAAATTGTCCGACTTGCGACGACATGGAGGCTGTATGACCTTGACTAAAACCATGTGATCAAAGGTCATGCAGATGTTGATGAAGTCGCTGCAGTTGCTTCTCACCAACTGGACCATGTAACCATCACCTGCATTGTGGGAGGGACTATTTGTCAACCAATCATTGGGGTGTTTTTGTTTGACCTACAGGAACGTGGTGAAAGACGTGACTGAAACAGGAAGCACCATGTCATGATTCTCAAGCTACAGGGGATACAAATGAAAGTGATATTTGAGACCTCTCTCTAACTAATTAATTATTCACACGTTATGTATTCAGTTTGTAATGAGTGATATGGGGCGTATAGTAAAGTTTATTTACACATTTATAAAGAAAAACTTTTAGAAACACCAGCAGCTATGTTGACACTGTCATGTTGAAACAACCAGAAACTACAACCAGAAACTACAATAACCATAATGCTCTATAGAGGATGTGACTGAAACAGAAACACTTTTAGAAACACCAGCAGCTATGTTGACACTGTCATGTTGAAACAGCCAGAAACTACAACCAGAAACTACAATAACCATAATGCTCTATAGAGGATGTGACTGAAACAGAAACTCTTTTAGAAACACCAACAGCTGTGTTGACACTGTCATGTTGATCTGAGTCTTTCTGTTGTAAAACCACTACAGTGTCCAACTTTCTACTGTGGCAGATGAACCTCCCTCCACTTCTCTCTCACTTTCGTCTACAGTTGGCAGCCAGACTTGAAGGCAGCCAGAAACTACAACCTGAAACTACAATAACCATGATGCTCTGGAGTGGATGTTACGGTACATATTTTAACAGCTAAACCAATTGTAGATATTTATCTATGTGGATGTATTTCTGTATCTAACAATCTCTTTTTATTCAGGAACAGTGGGGAAACAAATAGGACCGAGACAGAGTGAGAAATACTCTCAGTGTGAACATATGTGAGCTCATCGTCATGAGTTTAGCAACACCATGGCAACGGCAACAGGAAGTCAGTGTGGGTTTCCTATGTACTATGTGAGTGTGTGTGCATATGATGATTGCATATGCATGCCGAGTCCTTTTTGTGTGGCTGTGGTTTACTCAGCTAGTGCTGCTGCTCTGTAGGGGAGGGGTTAAGGGGGGGCTGGTGTTTAGGTCTGAGGGGTTAAGGGAGCCTGGTGTTTAGGTCTGTGGGGTTAAGGGGGGGCTGGTGTTTAGGTCTGAGGGGTTAAGGGGGGCCTGGTGTTTAGGTCTGAGGGGTTAAGGGGGGCCTGGTGTTTAGGTCTGTGGGGTTAAGGGGGGCCTGGTGTTTAGGTCTGTGGGGTTAAGGGGGGCCTGGTGTTTAGGTCTGAGGGGTTAAGGGGGGCTGGTGTTTAGGTCTGGGGGGTTAAGGGGGGCCTGGTGTTTAGGTCTGAGGGGTTAAGGGGGGCTGGTGTTTAGGTCTGAGGTGTTAAGGGGGCCTGGTGTTTAGGTCTGAGGGGTTAAGGGGGCCTGGTGTTTAGGTCTGAGGGGTTAAGGGGGGCCTGGTGTTTAGGTCTGAGGGGTTAAGGGGGGCTGGTGTTTAGGTCTGTGGGGTTAAGGGGGGCCTGGTGTTTAGGTCTGAGGGGTTAAGGGGGGCTGGTGTTTAGGTCTGTGGGGTTAAGGGGGGCCTGGTGTTTAGGTCTGAGGGGTTAAGGGGGGCCTGGTGTTTAGGTCTGTGGGGTTAAGGGGGGCCTGGTGTTTAGGTCTGAGGGGTTAAGGGGGGCCTGGTGTTTAGGTCTGAGGGGTTAAGGGGGGCCTGGTGTTTAGGTCTGTGGGGTTAAGGGGGGCCTGGTGTTTAGGTCTGAGGGGTTAAGGGGGGCTGGTGTTTAGGTCTGTGGGGTTAAGGGGGGCCTGGTGTTTAGGTCTGAGGGGTTAAGGGGGGCTGGTGTTTAGGTCTGAGGTGTTAAGGGGGCCTGGTGTTTAGGTCTGAGGGGTTAAGGGGGCCTGGTGTTTATGTCTGAGGGGTTAAGGGGGGCCTGGTGTTTAGGGTCTGGGGGGTTAAGGGGGGCCTGGTGTTTAGGGTCTGAGGGGTTAAGGGGGCTGGTGTTTAGGTCTGAGGAGTTAAGGGGGGCCTGGTGTTTAGGTCTGAGGGGTTAAGGGGGCCTGGTGTTTAGGTCTGAGGAGTTAAGGGGGGCCTGGTGTTTAGGTCTGAGGGGTTAAGGGGGCCTGGTGTTTATGTCTGAGGGGTTAAGGGGGCCTGGTGTTTAGGTCTGAGGGGTTAAGGGGGGCCTGGTGATTAGGTCTGAGGGGTTAAGGGGGCCTGGTGTTTAGGTCTGAGGGGTTAAGGGGGGCCTGGTGTTTAGGTCTGAGGGGTTAAGAGGGGCCTGGTGTTTAGGTCTGAGGGGTTAAGGGGGGCCTGGTGTTTAGGACTGAGGGGTTAAGGGGGCCTGGTGTTTAGGTCTGAGGGGTTAAGGGGGGCCTGGTGATTAGGTCTGAGGGGTTAAGGGGGGCCTGGTGTTTAGGTCTGAGGGGTTAAGGGGGGCCTGGTGTTTAGGTCTGAGGGGTTAAGGGGGGCTGGTGTTTAGGTCTGAGGGGTTAAGGGGGGCTGGTGTTTAGGTCTGAGGGGTTAAGGGGGGCCTGGTGTTTAGGTCTGATGGGTTAAGGGGGGCCTGGTGTTTATGTCTGAGGGGTTAAGGGGGGCCTGGTGTTTAGGACTGAGGGGTTAAGGGGGCCTGGTGTTTAGGTCTGAGGGGTTAAGGGGGGCCTGGTGATTAGGTCTGAGGGGTTAAGGGGGGCCTGGTGTTTAGGTCTGAGGGGTTAAGGGGGGCCTGGTGTTTAGGTCTGAGGGGTTAAGGGGGGCTGGTGTTTAGGTCTGAGGGGTTAAGGGGGGCTGGTGTTTAGGTCTGAGGGGTTAAGGGGGGCCTGGTGTTTAGGTCTGAGGGGTTAAGGGGGCCTGGTGTTTAGGTCTGAGGGGTTAAGGGGGGCCTGGTGTTTAGGTCTGAGGGGTTAAGGGGGGGCCTGTGTTTCAGGTCTGAGAGGAGGACTGAGGGGTTAAGGGGGGCCTGGGTTTCAGGTCTGAGGGGAGGACTGAGGGGTTAAGGGGGGCCTGGGTTTCAGGTCTGAGGGGAGGACTGAGGGGTTAAGGGGGGCTGGGTTTCAGGTCTGAGGGGAGGACTGAGGGGTTAAGGGGGGCCTGGGTTTCAGGTCTGAGGGGAGGACTGAGGGGTTAAGGGGGGCCTGGGTTTCAGGTCTGAGGGGAGGACTGAGGGGTTAAGGGGGGCCTGGGTTTCAGGTCTGAGGGGAGGACTGAGGGGTTAAGGGGGGCCTGGGTTTCAGGTCTGAGGGGAGGACTGAGGGGTTAAGGGGGGTCTGGGTTTCAGGTCTGAGGGGTTAAGGGGGGCCGCTGCACAGACGGTTGTGTGTGTGTGTGTGTGTGTGTGTGTGTGTGTGTGTGTGTGTGTGTGTGTGTGTGTGTGTGTGTGTGTGTGTGTGTGTGTGTGTGTGTGTGTGTGTGTGAGCATTCGTGATCGTGCATTTAGAAGTTTGTGTGTGCAAAATACTATGTGACATTATTATTATTATGTAGTAATATGTAATATTTCTCCAGTATACGTGGTATAAAGTGTAGTATTAACAGTCTGTATGAGGGACCAGATACCAGATAGATACTTTATGATGTGACTTTGAGTGAAACAACAGAGTCATTCAGCTGTATCAACACCTCTAAGACTCAAGTCATGAGGTGTGACTTCCTCATGTGGTGTGGGTCCATCTCAGTCTGTGTTCCACATCTAGAGTCTAACATTACCCATCAGACCTTGAGATGGACTAGTTCAAGTCAAGAGGTGTGAACTGTTAACATGAGAGGGCAGGGCAGTAGTTGTGATTGTATCCTTTATGGTTGTGTTTACCTGTTACACTAACTGATATCTGCATCAGAGACCCAGCTACTCTGATACTGGTACTGACAGACCCAGCTACTCTGATACTGCTACTGACAGACCCAGCTACTCTGACACTGTTACTGACAGACCCAGCTACTCTGGTACTGTTACTGACAGACCCAGCTACTCTGATACTGTTACTGACAGACCCAGCTACTCTGATACTGTTACTGACAGACCCAGCTACTCTGATACTGTTACTGACAGACCCAGCTACTCTGATACTGTTACTGACAGACCCAGCTACTCTGATACTGCTACTGACAGACCCAGCTACTCTGACACTGTTACTGACAGACCCAGCTACTCTGGTACTGTTACTGACAGACCCAGCTACTCTGATACTGTTACTGACAGACCCAGCTACTCTGATACTGTTACTGATAGACCCAGCTACCCTGATACTGTTACTGACAGACCCAAGCAACTCTGATACTGTTACTGACAGACCCAGCTACTCTGATACTGTTACTGACAGACCCAGCTACTCTGATGCTGTTACTGACAGACCCAGCTACTCTCATACTGCTCCTCAGTCCTCCCCTCAGACTGCTCCTCAGACCTAAACCCAGCCCCCCCTTAACTCCTCCCCTACAGAGCAGCAGCACTAGCTGAGTAAACCACAACCACACACATAGGACTATACATGATATATAATCATATGGACACACACTCATATACACACATATATATATATATATATATATATATATATATATATATATATATATATATATATATATATATATAAACACATGTAAACATATACATACATTGACCACTACTAATGTTGATAAGTCTGATATTATGATGTTGACAATACAGTACGCATATAAGAGCTAGTCACTGATTGGCTGAGAAGACACACTCTGTACACAGGAAACCCACACTTCCTGTTGCTTTTGCCATGCTGCTGTTTGTTAACTGTTGCCATGCTGCTGTTTGACTACCGTTGCCATGCTGCTGTTTGTTAACTGTTGCCATGCTGCTGTTTGTTAACCGTTGCCATGCTACTGTTTGTTAACCGTTGCCATGCTGCTGTTTGTTAACTGTTGCCATGCTGCTGTTTGTTAACTGTTACCATGCTGCTGTTTGTTAACTGTTGCCATGCTGCTGTTTGTTAACTGTTGCCATGCTGCTGTTTGTTAACCGTTGCCATGCTGCTGTTTGTTAACTGTTGCCATGCTGCTGTTTGTTAACTGTTGCCATGCTGCTGTTTGTCTACCGTTGCCATGCTGCTGTTTGTTAACCGTTGCCATGCTGCTGTTTGTTAACTGTTGCCATGCTGCTGTTTGTTAACCGTTGCCATGCTGCTGTTTGTTAACTGTTGCCATGCTGCTGTTTGTTAACTGTTGCCATGCTGCTGTTTGTCTACCGTTGCCATGCTACTGTTTGTTAACCGTTGCCATGCTGCTGTTTGTTAACTGTTGCCATGCTGCTGTTTGTTAACCGTTGCCATGCTGCTGTTTGACTACCGTTGCCATGCTGCTGTTTGTTAACCGTTGCCATGCTGCTGTTTGTTAACTGTTGCCATGCTGCTGTTTGTTAACTGTTGCCATGCTGCTGTTTGTTAACTGTTGCCATGCTGCTGTTTGTTAACTGTTGCCATGCTGCTGTTTGTTAACTGTTGCCATGCTGCTGTTTGTTAACTGTTGCCATGCTGCTGTTTGTTAACTGTTGCCATGCTGCTGTTTGTTAACTGTTGCCATGCTGCTGTTTGTTAACTGTTGCCATGCTGCTGTTTGTTAACTGTTGCCATGCTGCTGTTTGTTAACTGTTGCCATGCTGCTGTTTGTTAACTGTTGCCATGCTGCTGTTTGTTAACTGTTGCCATGCTGCTGTTTGTTAACTGTTGCCATGCTGCTGTTTGTTAACTGTTGCCATGCTGCTGTTTGTTAACCGTTGCCATGCTGCTGTTTGTTACCTGTTGCCATGCTGCTGTTTGTCTACCGTTGCCATGCTGCTGTTTGTCTACCGTTGCCATGCTGCTGTTTGTTAACTGTTGCCATGCTGCTGTTTGTTAACCGTTGCCATGCTGCTGTTTGTTAACTGTTGCCATGCTGCTGTTTGTTAACCGTTGCCATGCTGCTGTTTGTTAACTCCCGTTGCCATGCTGCTGTTTGTTAACCTGTTGCCATGCTGCTGTTTGTTAACTGTTGCAATGCTGCTGTTTTGTTAACTGTTGCCATGCTGCTGTTTGTTAACTGTTGCCATGCTGCTGTTTGTCTACCGTTGCCATGCTGCTGTTTGTTAACCGTTGCCATGCTGCTGTTTGTTTAACCGTTGCCATGCTGCTGTTTGTTAACTGTTGCCATGCTGCTGTTTGTTAACTGTTGCCATGCTGCTGTTTGTCTACCGTTGCCATGCTGGCTGTTTGTTAACCGTTTGCCATGCTGCTGTTTGTCGAACCGTTGCCATGCTGCTGTTTGTCTAACGTTGCCATGCTGGCTGTTTGTTACCGTTGCCATGCTGCTGTTTGTTAACCGTTGCATGCTGCTTCGTTTGTTAACCGTTGCCATGCTGCTGTTGTTAACCGTTTGCCATGCTGCTGTTTGTTAACCGTTGCCATGCTGCTGTTTGTTTAACTGTTACCATGCTGCTGTTTGTTAACTGTTGCCATGCTGCTGTTTGTCTACCGGTTGCCATGCTGCTGTTTGTTTAACTGTTGCCATGCTGCTGTTTGTTAAACTGATTGCCATTCGCGTTCTGTTGTCTAACTGTTGCCATGCTGCTGTTTGTCTAACCGTTGCCATGCTGCTGTTTGTTAACCGTTGCCATGCTGCTGTTGTTAACTGTTGCCATGCTGCTGTTTGTCTAACCGTTGCCATGCTGCTGTTTGTTAACCGTTGCCATGCTGCTGTTTGTCTACTGTTGCCATGCTGCTGTTTGTTAACTGTTGCCATGCTGCTGTTTGTTAACCGTTGCCATGCTGCTGTTTGTTAACTGTTGCCATGCTGCTTTGTACGTTGCAGTGCCTGTTTGTTAACCGTTGCCATGCTGCTGTTTTGTTAACCGTTGCCATGCCTGCTGTTTAACGTGCATGCTTACCGTTGCCATGCTGCTGTTTGTTAACTGTTGCCATGCTGCTGTTTGTTAACTGTTACCATGCTGCTGTTTGTTAACTGTTGCCATGCTGCTGTTTGTTAACTGTTGCCATGCTGCTGTTTGTTAACCGTTGCCATGCTGCTGTTTGTTAACTGTTGCCATGCTGCTGTTTGTTAACTGTTGCCATGCTGCTGTTTGTTAACCGTTGCCATGCTGCTGTTTGTTAACTGTTGCCATGCTGCTGTTTGTTAAATGTTGCCATGCTGCTGTTTGATCTACCGTTGCCATGCTGCTGTTTGTTAACTGTTGCCATGCTGCTGTTTGTTAACCGGTTGCCATGCTGCTGTTGTCTACACTGTTGCCATAGCTGCTGTTGTTACCTGTTGCCATGCTGCTGTTT
>NC_052314.1:3559996-3562496 GCF_016432855.1 Salvelinus namaycush | reverse complement strand
GTTGGGGGGACGGTTGAGATGTGTGTGTGTGTGTGTGTGTGTGTGTGTGTGTGTGTGTGTGTTGTGGTGTGTGGTGTGTGTGTGTGTTGTGTGTGTGGTGTGTGTGGTGTGTGTGTGTGTGTGTGTGGTGTGTGTGGTGTGTGTGTGTGTGTGGTGTGTGTTTGAATCAGAGTTGAGATATGTGCTTAGCACCTCGGGGGTGAACCATGGGGGGGCCGTCGAGATGTGTGTTGTGTGTGTGTGTGAGTGAATGAGTGCGAGTGTGTGTGTGTGTGTGTATAGGTGCCGTAAGGACAAGGTGTACAGAGACAGAGACCTGGGAACGTTCTAATTTCCATCTCCACGGAAACCTGTGATTGAAGGCAGAAACTTAGCCACAGGCTCAGAACCGCTCCACAGCCAGGAAACAGACACAGAGATGAAGAGAAACAGTATAATTATGTATTTTATTCCCTCTCTCCTTTCTCTCTTTCTGTATTTTATTCCCTCTCTCTTTTCTGTCTTTCTGTATTTATTCCCTCCTCCTTTCTGTCTTTCTGTATTTATTCCTCTCTCCTTTCTGTCTTTCTGTATTTTATTCCCTCTCTCCTTTCTGTCTTTCTGTATTTTATTCCCTCTCTCCTTTCTGTCTTTCTGTATTTTATTCCCTCTCTCCTTTCTGTCTTTCTGTATTTTATTCCCTCTCTCCTTTCTGTCTTTCTGTATTTTATTCCCTCTCTCCTTTCTGTCTTTCTGTCTTTTATTCCCTCTCTCCTTTCTGTCTTTCTGTCTTTTATTCCCTCTCCTTTCTGTATTTTATTCCCTTTCTACTTTCTGTCTTTTATTCCCTCTCTCCTTCTGTTTTTATTCCTCTCTCCTTCTCTCTTTCTGTCTTTTATTCCCTCTCTCCTTTCTGTCTTTCTGTATTTTTTCCCCTCTCTCCTTTCTGTCTTTTATTCCCTCTCTCTTTTCTACTTTCTGTCTTTTATTCCCTCTCTCCTTTCTCTCTTTCTGTCTTTTATTCCCTCTCTCCTTTCTCTCTTTCTGTCTTTTATTCCCTCTCTCCTTTCTGTCTTTCTGTCTTTTATTCCATCTCTCCTTTCTGTCTTTTATTCCCTCTCTCCTTTCTGTATTTTATTCCATCTCTCCTTTCTGTCTTTCTGTCTTTTATTCCCTCTCTCCTTTCTACTTTCTGTCTTTTATTCCCTCTCTCCTTTCTACTTTCTGTCTTTTATTCCTCTCTCCTTTCTGTATTTTATTCCCTTTCACTTTCTGTATTTTATTCCATCTCTCCTTTCTCTCTTTCTGTCTTTTATTCCCTCTCTCCTTTGTATTTTATTCCCTTTCTACTTTCTGTCTTTCCTTCCCTCTCTACTTTCTGTATTTTTCCTTTCTACTTTCTGTCTTTTATTCCATCTCTCCTTTCTGTCTTTTATTCCCTCTCTCCTTTCTGTATTTTATTCCCTCTCTCCTTTCTGTCTTTCTGTCTTTTATTCCCTCTCTCCTTTCTGTCTTTCTGTCTTTTATTCCCTCTCTCCTTTCTGTCTTTTTTTCTTTTTTTCCCTCTCTCCTTTCTGTCTTTTATTCCCTCTCTACTTTCTGTCTTTTATTCCCTCTCTCCTTTCTGTATTTTATTCCCTTTCACTTTCTGTCTTTTATTCCCTCTCTCCTTTTTCTCTTTCTGTATTTTATTCACTCTCTCTTTTCTGTATTTTATTCCTCTCATTTCTGCCATTCTGCCTCTTTTTCCCTCTCTCATTTCTCTCTTTCTGTCTTTAATTCCTCTCTCTTTTCTACTTTCTATCGTTTAATCCCTTTCTACTTTCTGTATTTTATTCCATCTCTCCTTTCTGTCTTTCTGTCTTTTATTCCCTCTCTCCTTTCTGTCTTTGTCTTTTATTCCATCTCTCCCTTCTCTCTTTCTGTCTTTTATTCCCTCTCTCCTTTCTGTCTTTAATTCCCTCTCTCCTTTCTGTCTTTAATTCCCTCTCTCCTTTCTGTCTTTTATTCCCTCTCTCCTTTCTGTCTTTAATTCCCTCTCTCCTTTCTGTCTCCTTTCTGTATTTTATTCCCTCTCCCCTTTCTCTCTTTCTGTCTTTACTCATTCAATGCCCTCTCTTCACCTGGTCCTCTCTTTCATCTTTTCGTTTTCATTCTCTAATGGAATATATTTTCAAAAATGTTCTGTTCCGGGACGTCGTTACAGTCAATCTCTCTGCTCCAGGTTGCGTTCAATTTAAAAGTCGTACAGATTATTGAGTAGAAGAGTATTTCTGAGTTGTAGTAATAAGAGTTTATTTTATCCTAGTAGTAAAGTATTAGAGTGTGTGTTGTGTGTGTGTGTGTCTGTTTGTTTGTGGATACATGCAAGTCAGAGAGTGTGGATGTTTGAGGGCGATGTCCCTAATGCACCTACAGTACGTGTATGTGTGTGTCTCTTGGTTTTATAAACATCTGATCAGCGACAGACTAGATTATGGATTCTATACATTATGGATCTAACATAATGGATCTGGAACAC